>NC_089801.1:56486939-56786939 GCF_029633855.1 Hoplias malabaricus | reverse complement strand
TACTCCCTGGATTCCAGGCAGTCCTCTGTCTCCTTTCTCTCCGAATTCTCCCGGAGGACCAATCAGACCAATTAGACCTCCGTGACCCTGTTTAACACACACCCACACACACAGAGAGAGGGAGAGAGAGAAAAAGAGTGCATTGAGTTCATCTGTAAATGAAAGTAAACTTTGCATTGTGTAGCTCTCGGAAAAGCATCTTCTAGAGCTCCAGTGCTAATATTAATATTACTGGTATTACTAATGTTTACTGATATTTCTGATGTTTAAGTAAGTTTAATCATTCTGAATATTCCCGTTACAGGGCTTACAATTATCATCCTGTCACAGAGGTACACCTGCAGTGTTAAGGCTAATTTATGCTTACATAGTCTGATGCAGCTTTCCCCAGGAATGTAACCACACATCATAACAACAACAAGACAAATGAAGAGGTGGAATGGAAAAAACCGATGCCTCTAAAATAAAGGAGACCGAGGTAGGAAAATGTGCCAACATTGAATATGTTTATTCCTGGCACTGCATGTAAACTACACTCACAAATACCTACAAAGTACACTTCAGAGATTATAAAACCAATACCACTGCACTCAGACAGTGTAAGAAATGTTAGGCACAGAGTGCTAAATCCAGTATAAATGGTTTTATTATACATAGGTTTATGACCTACACTGTGCACTATATAGGGTGGAGACGTTTGAGATTCAGGCCTAGTGTTTTGGCAGTGTGATTGCAGAGTGAAGCAGACACCAACACACAAGTATAAACACATACAACAGGGTGTTTTTGCAGGCTACAGCAGTAACTCTGCCCTGTTTCAACTCAGATTCTGTGCAAGACATTCTCCTTCTCTCCTCCAACTTGTTTTCTCTCCCTCTTCAACTCTCTTCAGCCCTTTATTCCCATCAGGGCATCTTTGCTAGTTGTTCCTCACTCAGGTGACCACAGCTCTTCCTGTTTGCTTGGCTCTGTGCTCCAAAGTTGCCTATTCTCTGTTGCCTCATTACAGTGAAGGCCGCAACCAGTGACACCCAACTAGCAAGACCCTGGAGGATGAAGGGGGCTGGTCGGGTGTAGTGCGATATTTGTGCCTGAAACAAGACAGTGCCTGTCACTGGTTTCTGATTATTTGTCTAGTCTAGCTCTAGTCTAACCTCTTTCTCACAGCTGCCATTCCATCTTACACGGTGCAACAGTTACATTCTGTACAGCTTCCGTGGCATTTAAGGTGGAACAGCAGTCCTCAACTTCTCTAACTTATATCTCTGATTTTACAGATGTTTCACAAACAAGGAACATGTGTTGAGTAGTAAATCAAGGTTAATAACATTTTAAATTGAGAACGATAATATAAACTTTACCTTTTCTCCTTTTTTTCCGGGGTCTCCTTTCAGACCTGGCAGACCAGCAGGACCCTGAGGGTGAAAGATAAAAAAATCTTAACATTCATATCACTAAAAGTTTCAAAATGTTAAAATCAAGCACCTGCTAGGCCTACCATTGGTCCTGGAGGTCCGGAATGACCCGGGGGTCCAATCAAGCCTTGCTCACCCTGAGAAAAAGAGAGAGAGAGAGAGAGAGAGAGAGAGAGAGAGAGAGTGGGGGGGTAAGATATAACATGTAATTTTTGATCCTAAAATGGATCAGCCTGTGGAACTGGAGCCGTGGTGTTGTGTTGTGGTCAGTTCACATACCGCGGGTCCTGGTATTCCTGGGAGCCCCTGAGGCCCCGATTTCCCAGGATTCCCCTGGCCTCCAACCGGGCCGGTTTTACCCAGAATTCCCTCATAGCCAGGAGCTCCCTGGGAGAATGAGGATGAATTGGTAATAGTTGTTCATAGATATGTTCATAGAAATACATAAGGAGAGATAGTCAATCAGTCAGTGAGTAAATAAGAAAGTGAGCAAGTGCGTGTGTGAGCGAGTGAGTCAGTCAGACAGTCACTCAGTCACTTACTCACTCAGTAATTCTCTCAGTAAACCATACAGTGAGTTATCCTGGTAGTGATAAGGTATCAGTCATCTCTGAGTGTAAATGTGTTCATATTGCCACTGTCATGTCCTTTACCTTGTCTCCTTTCAAACCAGGCTTCCCTTCTTTTCCTGGAGGACCTAAATGCCCCTACAGAGGGAGGTGAAGAGCAAGGGTCAGTTTAGACTCTGTTACTCTGTTACAAACAACTTAAGACCATCTGCACTGACCCTTCGTCCAGGCCGTCCTGGAGGACCAGGCTCTCCAGAGGCTCCTGGGGGGCCCTAGAAAGTGAAGAATGAAAATAAATGAATGAGTAGTGGGGAAAAAAAACTGTGAAAATGAGCAGATTATAAACGGGTGCACTCACAGCTTTTCCGGGATCTCCATTGTCTCCTTTTGATCCAGGACCTCCATCGATACCCTGAGAGAGAGAAAGAGAGAAGAGAGAGAGAGAGAGAGAGAGAGAGAGAGAGAGAGAGAGAGAGAGAGAGAGAGAAGAGAGAGAAGATCAGTGTGGTGTCAAAGACAAACATGAGCAAGGACTATCACATCAAAATGTAATGAGTGTATTTCAGTCAAAGTAGAAGGGTCACTTACATCAGGACCAGCCTCTCCAGGAGGCCCTGGGTCTCCTGTAACACCAATAGGACCCTAAGGAAAGAAGAGGCAAGAATAAATCATTACAACAACATTTGGATCCTTTAACATGAATTTCTTATGTGAAAATGTTTATTCTAAATTTGAAACACTGGAATAAGAGAAGGTTGACCAATAATTCACTCCACTTTTATTCGTGTGAGGTCTTAAGACGCCCGGTGATCCAGTTTCCTGTTTAATGATCTGTATTTCACACCTGCCAATATTTTGCTGATGTTTGTTTCATATCAGAAACTCACTGAGTTTCCTTTAGCTCCGTCTTCTCCGGGGGCTCCTCGAGATCCTGGGGGTCCCCCAGCTCCTGGAGGACCTGAGTCTCCCTTCTCGCCCTGGTCTCCTTTTTCTCCCTGGACACATAAAACACAAACACACACACACACACACTTTAGCATGGTCATGCTAGGACATGTCGGAAATCAAAACCAGGTTAACTTCCGTGTGGCTGACACCATCTCAACAAATAGTAACTTCAGAGGAGAAGAAAAGCACATTCAAACTAAAAGTCCCATAGTCAAGTCCCCATACACAAGAAGAGTGTCTTTACTTACAGCTAATCCAGACACGCCAACAAGACCAGGGTCACCTGACTCACCGTCCTCCCCCTACAAACACCATCATCATCACCATCACCATCTTCACATTCATTATCATAAAACATAGCAGAAATAATTGTAAAACTCTTTTGTGTGTAGTGTGTATAGTGTGTGTAGACTGTGTAGAATGTATAGTGTGCGTAGTGTGTGTGGTGAGTGTAGACTCTGTAGTGTGTGTAAAGTGTGCAGTGTGTGTAGAATGTGTAGTGTCTGTAGAGTGTATAGAGTGTGTAATTTGTAGAGTGTGAAGTAGAGTGTGTAGTGTGTGTATGGTGTGTGAGTAGTGTCTGTTGGGTGTAGTGTGTGTGTGTAGAGTTTGTAGGGTGTGGTGTGTGTGTAGAGTGTTTAGGGTGTGTAGGGTGTAGTGTGTGTACTGCCTGTAGAGTGTATAGAGTGTAATATGTTGAGTATGAAGACTGTGTAGTGTGTGTAAGGTGTAGTGTGTTTAGGGTGTGTAGTGTGTTTAGAGAGTAGGGTGTGTAGTGTGTTTAGGGTGTAGTGTGTATAGCGTGTATGGGGTGTGTACTGCCTATAGAGTGTATAGAGTGTAATATGTTGAGTGTGAAGACTGTGTAGTGTGTGTAGTGTGTTTAGGGTGTTGTGTGTATAGGGTGTGTACTGCCTGTAAAGTGCATAGAGTTTAATAGGTTGAGTGTGAAGACTGTGTGTTGTGTGTAGGGTGTAGTGTGTGTAGTGTGTTTAGAGAGTAGTGTGTGTAGGGTGTGTAGTGTGTTTAGGGTGTAGTGTGTATAGTGTGTATAGGGTGTGTACTGCCTATAGGGTGTATAGAGTGTAATATGTTGAGTGTGAAGACTGTGAGTGAGTGTGTGTGTGTGTGTGTGTGTGTGTGTGTGTGTGTATTGAGTGTGGCTGTGTAGTGTGTGTAGCATGAAGTGTGTGAAGAGTGTGTAGCTTTGTTTCTCTGTGAATCACTCCACTAGATTCTGAGAGTGTTATTACAAAATGAAGAAAGGTTGATGAGACATCATTCCCACCTTTTCACCAACTGCACCTGGCTGACCACGAACACCCGGCCTACCAGGAGGTCCCTGTTCACCCATAAACACAAGCAAATTTAGAATTAGGGTTCACACATTCACACTTTATCGTTTTTGCAGCTCCAGTGATTCCTTCAGGTCTTTACTGGGACCCTAAGCTTATGTTTCTTCTCCACCCTGGGTTCGGGGGTTTAGTAAAAGATGATGATTGGTCGGGGGTGTGTTGAGGGATGATGATTAGTCAGGGGTTTAGTGAGGGATAATAATTGGTCGATGGGGTTAGTGAGGGATGATGATTGGTCGATGGGGTTAGTGAGGGATGATGATTGGTCGGGGTTTAGTGAGATGATGATTGGTTAGTGGTTTAATGAGGGATGATGATTGGTCGGGTTTAGTGAGGGATGACAATTGTTCTGGGGTTTAGTGAGGGATGATGCTTGGTTGGGGGTGTGTTGAGGGATGACGATTGGTCTGGGGTTTAGTGAGGGATGATGACTGGTTGATAGGGTTAGTGAGGGATGATGATTGGTTGGTGGTTTAGTGAGGGACGATGATTGGTCGGGGGTGTTGAGCGATGATGATTGGTCGGGGGTTTAGTGAAAGATGTGTCAGGGGTGTGTTGAGGAATGATGATTGGTTGGGGGTTTAGTGAGGGATGATGATTGGTCGGGGGTTTAGTGAGAGATGATTATTGGTCGGGGGTTTAGTGAAGGATGATGATTGGTTGGGGGTTTACTGAGAGATGATGATTGGTCTGGGTGTTTAGTAAGGGATGATGAATGGGGGTTTAGTGAAGGATGATAATTGGTCGGGGTTCAGTGAGGGATGATAATTGGTCTGGGGTTTTGTGAGGAATTATGATTGGTCAGGGTGTTTAGTGAGGGATGATTATTGGTCAGGGGTTTAGTAAGGGATGATGATTGGTCAGGGTGTAGTGAAGGATGATGGTTGGTTGGGGGTTGAGTGAGGGATAATGATTGTTCTGGGGTTTGGTGAGGAATGATGATTGGTCAGGGTGTTTAGTGAGGGATGATTATTGGTCAGGGGTTTAGTAAGGGATGATGATTGGTTAGGGGTGTAGTGAAGGATGATGGTTGGTTGGGGGTTTAGTACCCTAATACATTTTACCAAGCAATACATGAATGTGTAAGTGATGTATTCAAAATAGTTTTGGATACAAATGTCAAACATACCTGTCCACCGCTGGGTCCCTGAGGGCCTCGAGGACCAAGCTGACCGGGCGGGCCCTAAAATCAGAAATCATTCATCAGAGACACAGTTCACAAACTTCTGAACCTGAATTCAACGACTGGGTCATGATAAAAAAAAACAAAACCTTAATGTTATTTTTTCATATAAACGATGGAAAAGACCAATATCTCACAATCAATCCAGCGTGACCGCTCTCTCCCTTCTCTCCTGGGGATCCAGGCATTCCCTACACACATAGACACACACACACAAACACACACACACACACACATACACACACAAATATTAATCTTTTATTTACTTCCAGTCTAGTGGCTAGCCTCTTCTACAGTTCTCCCCCTTGTACCTCCACTCACTGCCCATGTTACTAATCTGAATGAACTGGACAGTACCTGTAATCCTATTGGTCCTGTGGCTCCTTTAAAGCCTCTCAGTCCTTCATCTCCTTTCTGGCCGTACATCCCCTGCTGCCCCGGGGGACCCCTCTCCCCGTCCACTCCCTGAGGGACAAAATATGTCACTAATACAGTAAATCTGTCACTTCACTAACACTGCTTCCAAAAAGAACACAAGACAGAGACATGATAAACAATCACACACTCCAAAACACTGTTTACCTCCCACTTGTGGAGCAGTTAGTAAACATGAATAAGTGAGTGAGTTGGTTCAGGTTAAGACTCATGTTAAGACTCATCTGTCGTCCAGTTCACAGTGTCTGAATATTTACAACTGAAATATCTGTTTTCTCACCGGAACTCCAGGCTGCCCCTCCGGTCCCTGAATACCGGTCGGACCCGGTGGTCCCTGGGGAGAAAGAATGAATAGACTAATTTAACACATGTCAGAGATTAGTGTAGAGAAGAGAGGAGAAAGGGAGAAAAGAATAGAGGAGAATAACTGACAGCAGAGAAAATGAGAATTGGAGAGAAACACTAGAGAAGAGAAGTGCAGAGAGGAAAAAGAGAACAGCAGGATAGGAGAGAACAAAAGGAGAGAGGAAAATGAGAGAAGTGAAGAGACAAGAAGAGTAGTGACAAGAACAGAGCAAAAAACTACAGAGGAGAATGACAGAGATCAGATAAAAAAAAGAAATTGTAGAGAATGAAGGGAATATGTGAGAACAGAAAACAGTAGATGACAAAGAGAATGAAACAGAAGAGTGAAAAGCGAAGGATAAAAAAGAGAATAAAGGAAAATAAAGCAGAACAAAAGAGAACAGAAAGGAGAATAAAGGTGAAGACTGAGGCTTACAGATTCTCCTTTGTCTCCTTTGCTTCCTTTCTGTCCCGGGCCTCCGGTTTCACCCTGAGGGTAAACAGAAACACTGAACCTCATATTCAACTCCGCAGACAGCATAAGTCATGGTATGGCCCTGTTACCTTATCTCCATCCTCTCCTGGGGGTCCAGACGGACCTGTGGCTCCTGGTAGACCCACAGGACCCTGCTCTCCATCCTGACCTGCGGGGCCTATCGGACCCTTCTCTCCCTGCACACAGAGACAGCACAAGCTTACAGAGAGACACAGTTCTAGGACTGTAATCCTCAGGATCAATGCCTCTATATGTATATGTGCTTTCTAATGTCCTTTTTCCACCGCATGGGTCTGGCTCTACACGACTTGACATGGCTCGCTGCGCTTGAAGCTTCTCTATTAAGCTTCTCTATTCTCTATTGTCTCTATTAAGGAATCACTGACATTGAAAACCACAACAACTGAGGTGGTAAAGTTAAGCACTGTGTACTCATCGTGTATCGCGTGTTGTTGTTGTTTTGACTGAACATGGCTCCGCCCCAGTTCTCACAGATCAGTTACTTGTCAAACGTTCTGCTTTCACTGGAACTTTTTTGCCTGCCATCGAGAGCTGCTGCTGTGAGTCCGATAAAAATAAATGTGAAAGCTGCTGTAACTTCAGAGATTTTACAAGTGGCTGTTTGTGTTGGATTAGAATGAGTTCTGTATTGCGTGGTGATTAATATGGCTCCGGCCAATCAGCGCTCTGCAGGGTTTACAATTAACCATTTAGTACCTACTTGGCTTGGTTGAAACCCGGAGCCAGCTGGAACTGAAAACTTACCCAGTTCCTGGGTCAGGACCAGATTTGGCCAGTGGAAAAGCAAAAGAGCCATGCAGAGTGGTGTAGAGAGTAACTACGCCACATTAATATAATTAAACATTCACTCTCATGTTGACTAGCAATAGTGTTCACCGTTAAAGTTAATATTATGTTAACATTGTGTGGTGGAAGAATAGTCTATTGTGAATTTTTCATTGTAAATAAATACATCTATAAATTGAACATCGATGTGTTTTATAATATTTTATATTTACCTCCCTTCACAAAAAGGCAGGCCTTTAACTTTTTTTTATTCTTAATTATTTAAAAGTTTCAATGTAAACTCTAATAAAAGTTTAAAAACATGAATTTTCAAAATATATACCCTCTGAAACTAGTGGCTATAAACGAGTGTCTCCGTGGCTGTTCCTTCTCTTCAAATGAGGCACACTAGGGTGTCTTGTCTGGTGTAAATGGTCCCTTACTGAAACACAATTGACAGCAGGGGGCGCTGTCAGGCTTCTACACACATCTGTGTGAGTCATTTAAAGAGAAGGAACAGCCAACACGTCTGCAATCACGAGTGTTAAAACATGAGGTGAAATCATTTTAATGTTTTTTACCGGTTCTCCCTTCTCTCCCATTGGTCCAGAACCACCGACACTTCCCGCTCGCCCAGGCTGACCAATTGCACCCGCAAGACCAGGAGGACCCCTCTCACCTGTCGGCCCCTAGAGAGAGAGAAGGAGAGAGAGAATCAGAATGTAATTAGTTTCATTTTTGATGATAATGTAATTGTCTGAAGTAAACTTTGTATCTCTATTTTCTTTGGTGATAAAGACATAATCCATCCAAATGACAAAAAGATCAAACACTTACATTTGGTCCAGAAGGTCCAGAGGGACCCCCACTTCCTTTCAGTCCAGGTGGTCCCTGTCAATAAAATATTAGATTAAGTATTAATTGAATTAAATATTTAATACTGTAATATCACACACACATTAATAAATACAGCTCCTTCCTCTCTTTCACTTTGTCATGGTTTCTCACTCCTGAGAATCTGGACTCAAACATTACACAGGTTCAGTTCTCCGTCCCGGCTCTGCCCCTTGATAATGACTCTCAGTTGCGGCTTTTTTAAGCCCTGTGTTTCAGCAAGTCTCTGGTAGACTGTTCCTGGTCTGGGCTGCGTTTATGTCATCCACTAAGGCTGTGGCTGACCATGGTTTTGTTATCATTACTTTATTGAGGTTTTCAGCCAGCAGGTCATAAATTAAGCACCCTTGAGCAAGGCACCTAATCCACAACTGCTCCCCAGGCGCTGTGGCTAGGGCTGCCCACTGCTCTGGGCACTGTTAACTGCCCCCTAGTGTTCACCAGTGTATGTGTAAGTTTGTGTTTCACTGCACGGATTGGGTTAAATGTGGAGAACAAATTTCACTGTGTGAAACACCCTGCCCAATAAAGTGATTCTATTCGATTCTGAATAAATTGAATTTTAATTACATGTCACTGTTTTATTGAATTTTATTTTTGAGCTCTCTATTTTAAATTGACAAATAAGAATTTAGATGAAAAATGCAAAATTACAAAACTTTGAAAATTACAAATACTTTCAGAACGTCATTATATTTTTGCAAATTTTATGATTAAAAGTCAATGGTAAATATTAATTTAGCTAAAATAAAATGAGCAAATTAATATTCAAATCCTTTAAAATGTCCTTGTGATGATGCAGGACTGTTGTGGCTGTAGCTATTAACTCTTCACACATTTAGACACTGTGTGGAAGTGAATATAATCATCAGATACATTTTTCATTGTTTATCGCAGGAGGAGTTTTTTTAATATATATTTTTAAATATTTTACTTTACCACAGAAGCCTATACAATTGTAAGCAATGATGCTCTATTATGTTTCTTCCTTTAATGATGAGTAAATGTCCGTTAGCGACTGTTACCATGGTGCCTGCAGCTCCACGAGTACCACGGAAACCTTTTAATCCGGCCGGTCCGCTCTTCCCTGGGGTTCCTGTGGGTCCAGGGTCTCCCTGCCAACCGAAACAAAAGCACACACATATTTAACGAAGGACAGGATGGTAACAACCAGAAATATGACACGGATGATGATTCTGAACACGACTAAGACCTTTGCCCCCTCTTTGCCTGCAGCTCCTGGTAGACCCTGCTCTCCGGGTGGTCCTGCAGAGCCTGGGTGACCTCTTTCTCCCATTGGTCCCGTCTCACCTGAGTTACCCTGCAAACAAATGGAGATACATAGTAGAATGCCCTGAAACATCTGCTCTGACGTCCTGTGGATGATTCTGACTTGTAGCTCAGGTGGAGAAATTATTTTAACATCATTAGGAATTAACATTTACAAGCTTTACAGTTTTAGACTTTTGTTGACATTGAAACCAGAAATAAACCAGGAGTGCAGTCTCAAACCAGTTTGAAGAGAGAGGAAATAGGAAGCACACTGAAATATAAAATCCTAATTATATTAAGGGTGCAGTCACACAGCTCCAGGGTCCTGGAGGTTGTGGATTTGAGTCCCGCCCCGGATGACTGTCTGTGAGGAGTGTTCTCCCCGTGTCCGCATGGGTTTCCTCCGGGTGTTCTGGTTTCCTCCCACGCTGTTAGGTGGATTGGCGACTCAAAAGTATCCGTATGCGTGAGTGTGTGCGTGGCGCCCCCTTTTCAGGGTGTGTTCCCACATTGCGCCCAGAGATTCTGGGTAGGCTCTGGACCCACCGCCACCCTGAACTGGATAAGGGTTACAGACAATAAATAAAGGAATGAATTAGATTAACCCTGAGCATACTGATGTCATTGAACTTTGTTCAAGACGAGACGCGTCAAAGCAAAGACATTCTGTCACCAACTTCAGTCGAAGATACTGGCTTTTTGCTCTGGGTTCATTTTGGTTTAATGAGGATAGACAAAGTAGAAACTGAGGTATAATAATTTAAAATGTGATCAAAAACATCAGGCTCACAGTAAAAGTGTGCAGAATCGGTATGGCCAAGCTCTGAATTAATTAATTAATTAATTTTAATATCTTTGTCATTCTTCATGTTATAACAAAATAGAAAAAAAAAATGGAATTTACTGACTCTTTTTTACAATCTGTATACAGTAAGGAGGTGGGGGTGATCTTGCTGGATGAATGACAGACAGTAGAGAGAATAGATATAGAGAACTGAAAATACATCAAAAGTCTCATGGTAAACATTGTTTAATATGCCGTAAAATGGCCACAATACGCCAAGCCTCCTAAGGGTTAAGGAAAGAACTCCAGTCATCTCTGGCCAACCCAACCTCTTTTGGCTCCTCCTGGGGCATCCCCAGGTTCTCCCAGGCCAGAAGATATAATCCCTCCAACAGGTCCTACCCCAGGGCCTCCTTCTAGTTGTATGTGCCTGTTATACGTCCAGCAGGAGGAGGCGTCCTTAAAAGACGCCTGGACCACCTCAACGCAAAGGAGCAGTTACTCTGCCCTAAGCTCCTCACCCTACTATGACACTGATGTATGATCACAGTAAGTGAATGACATCAACATCAACATAAACAAAAACACCTGGTGGACTCACCTGTGGCCCCACTACACCTGAGGGTCCCGGGGGTCCAGTCTTTCCTTGGAAACCCTGAGAGAAAATGAGACCACTCAGTGGAGAGACAACAGATGACCAGAGAACAACTGTACAGCAAGATGCAAATAGTTTATAAAGGCATCCTATGATATCCCAGGTGGCTGCTAGGATGCTGTAATGTTATCTCAATTGTTTGGTATTGTAGTCTTATGATATGGCAAGTGGTGTGTTCATGTAATTAAACTCACTGGCTCCCCCCGCTGGCCGGGATGACCTGGAAGACCATCCTTCCCAGAAGGCCCCTGGAAGAAATGTATGGTATTAGGTTTGTACTGTGTTTATTATTCAGGATAAAATGCAAGGATGATTAAGGTCCACTTACAGCTGGCCCTTTAGGTCCAATCTCTCCAACACGACCGTGAGGCCCTTGAGGACCCTGATAAGCAAAGAAGAAATCCAACAGTCGGTCCTCAAACTATATGTAGTTTAATTAATTTCAATTTCATTTTAATTTGTGTGTGTATGTGTGTGTGTGTGTGTGTGTGTGTGTGTGTGTGTGGACCAGGAATATATGGCATTGTAGGGAACAAATCCTGTGTTAACTAGCACATGCTTTAGTGTTAGTGTTATGGTGAACCTAGTAGGAACTAAGGAAAAATTAATGGAGAGTCTCCACAAAATTAATGTACATCTATTTAATGTAAAACATTCACAAATACAAAATGGTGTGTGTGCTAAAGCTTACTCTTTCTCCTGTTGGACCTGGGGGTCCATCATGTCCAGCAGTCCCCTTCAGGAAAAACACAGATCATTAACTTTTATCAAAAAAAACTCATGACCTCAAAATTAAACAAAACAAATTCATGATTCATTATTTACAGGTAGATGAGGAGGTATTTTATGATGAATTGTCTGATTAAAATTTCTTGTTATGTGTAAATCTTTATCATTGTACAACATCAAAATAAACAATAAAACAAGTTATTTCTAGAGAATTTAAATCACTTTTTTTCATGACAAATTATGGCCTTAACCATGGGATTGGATGGAGGGGGTTCTCTAAAGCCTTGGTGCTAGAGCTAGGTCCTGGAACCTCACAGAATGCGGCAGGGAATTATCAAGACCACCCTAATCCTGTCCCCGGGGGGCCCAGACTACTCTAATATTTCTGGTTATAGGGTGAAACGTATCATAAAGCCTATAGGAGAAGAAGCCTGAGGAGGTCTGACCTTTTCTCCAGACTTTCCTGTGGGTCCTCTCGCACCTCTGGCTCCACGAGCTCCCTAAAAGAGACAAGCACACACACACACACACACACACACACACACTCCTAAGTTAATAACTGCTTTCAGTATGCAGTTCATACTGACTTGCAGATAGACTGTTGCTATGGTATCCTGGGTGGTTGCTAAAGTGTTGTTAAGGTATTACTATAGTTTCCCAGGTGGTTGCTAAGGTGTGGCTAAGGTGTTGCTATGTCATCCAAGAATGCTAATATTTCCATCAGCTGTCTGTAAAATGGTAAACATGAACTAGACACCCACAAGACCCCTCTGTCCTTAAGATAGACTATTGCTATAGTAAGGCAGGTGGTTGCTAATGTGTTGCTACACATTTTTATGTTACTATGGTTTGCCCTGTGCTTGCAAGAGGTTGGCCCTATATTATCCCAGGTAGTTGCTAAGATGTTGCTATGGTATTCATTGTGGTTGCTAAGGTGATACTGTGTTATCCCAGGTGGTTTCTAAGCTGCTGCTTTGTTATCTCAGGTGGTTGCTAATTTGTTGCTTTGCTGTCCCATGTGGCTGCTAGGGTGATCATACGTTATCCCAGTTGGTCGTTAAGTTGTTGCTATGTTATATCAGGTGGTTGCTAAGATGTTGCTATGTTGTCCCATGTGGTTGTTAGGGTGTTGATATGTTATCCCAGGGGGGTGTGAAAGTGGTACAAGGGCTTTGTTATATAATCCAAGGTGGTTACTGTTGCTATGGTATCCCAACTGGTTGCTAAGGTGTCATCCTACAATTCTAATCCTTTCTGAAATGTATAATCAGTAAATACAGAGACTCACATTAGGGCCTCTCTGTCCTGCAATGCCTGCTTGTCCTGGAGGACCCTGGGAAAACAAACAGACAAACAGACAAACAAACAGCACTGTAAGTTTCTGAAAGGAGCCTCCAAGAGAGTCGTAAGAAATGGAGGAAGAGATGGTTCCAGGGTTGATATATGAAGAATATATATTTTTTCTCTCTTTATTTCTGTAACTGACCTTTCTCCCTTTCTCTCCCAGAACTCCCACAGCCCCCGGGAAACCATCAGTCCCCTTAACACACACACACACACACACACACACACACACACACACACACACACAGAGAGAGAGAGAGAGAGAGAGAGAGAGAGAGAGAGAGATAAACAAACACACGGAGAGAAGTTATCAAGTTTATAAAGTATTTTATCATCACCATCATCGTCGCCTTCTTTATCTCACCTTTGGCCCCTGACGTCCTGGATACCCAGGCAATCCTGGAACACCCAGCTTACCCTGAGAGAGTGAGAGAGACAGAGATAGAGAGAGAACAGAGACAGAGAGAATAAATTAAAAGAATATATGAGCAGCATTTACTAAATAATTTTTACAAATATATCAGACAGTTCGTTAGCATATCCAATCAACTGCTAGTTGTACCTTTTCTCCAGCGATGCCTATGGGTCCAGGATCTCCAAGGGGTCCAGACTGACCCTTTGGACCTTCAGGACCATCCTCTCCACGCATGCCTGGGAGTCCTGCTTCACCCTAACAGAGACAAAAGGTTAAATGTTTATTTATTCCTTTGTTTTTTAAATTTAACATCCAAAAAACGAACAACTGTGTCCTTACATCTTCCCCTTTAACGCCCATCTCTCCTTTGGCTCCCGGAAAACCGTCTTCACCCTGAAACACAAAGTGAAATTTTCTCATTTTTCAAATGAATAAATAACATTAATATGTGAATCTGGAGCTCACCAACCTACAC
Source organism: Hoplias malabaricus (assembly GCF_029633855.1). NCBI lineage: Eukaryota > Metazoa > Chordata > Actinopteri > Characiformes > Erythrinidae > Hoplias > Hoplias malabaricus. Next base: position 56,772,839 of record NC_089801.1, on the reverse strand, counting down.
ATTGTCAGTTTTTGGTGCGCTGCCTAAATCAGAAAACATGGGATAAAACGAGCCGTTCTGATATTGCTCGCCTTCTGACGTCAAGTGCAGAGCCTTTAGAATTGCCCTGCCCCCTCATCTGAGTCTGTCCAATAACAGCGCTGGACCCGCATTTATGTGAGAGCACAAAGACGAGGTTAAACACAGCAAAACAGACACAACGAGTGTGGAGAAATAAGAGCACAGTAAAAACGGAGAAAGTGAAAAAATGAGTGAAAAACGGCTAAAAACCAGAGCTTCTGCTCCTTGCTCCTCACTGCTGTGCGCTCGGGGTCGGGGTGAACAGCGAGCGGCTCATTGTCATTTAAAGGAACCTTGCGTTTGAAAGCAGGCGTTCTGGACAGGGCTGTTTAGACAGGGGGAGAACACTGCTGTGGGGGTTTATCAGACACTGAACCAGGGACAAAGGTGACACAGATTTGGCTAAAGTTCATCTGCTGTCTGGGGATTCTTCCTGATTTAACCTCTCAGCCCTTCAAAAACTCAGTATACCTGCGTGAGATTAGTCAAGACTCGTTTTTTAATAAACTCTCTGACTCCAAACCTCACTGTAACACTCTTCATCATCCTGTCACACACTGGGCATCTAAAAACCAAACAAACTGACGTCTAGACACTAGAGGTGGGCGGATCAATCCAAATATCGATAATACCGATACCAACGCTGGTATTGGGATTGATCAATACTCGTGTAAAAAGATTGATACTTAAGCTTTTTTTCTCTCCTGCTAAAGTCTGTGTGACTCAGCACAGAGCAGCGCGCACCCCCGTTATTGCTTCGTCATGTTTTGCGAAGACTAGAGGTATCGGTAAAAGTGTCTTTTATGATTAACTCACCTTCTCTCCTTTACTGCCTTTCAGCCCCCTCAGACCATCAGCACCCTGCAGAACAGAGAGAGAGAGAGAGAGAGAGAGAGAGAGAGAGAGAGAAGCACAGCATCCAGTGTATGTTAATGTACAGAGACTTTGTTATATATTAATATAAAATAAGAGAATGCAGAGCAAAAGGCAGACTTTCAGAACAACAAAGTGCTCCTGTGTAGTCAGTGGAGCTGAGAGAATGGAAAATGAGAGTCAAAATAAGGAGGTAGATTTAATCTTATCTCTGATTGTAGTTCACACTGTGTTTACATAAATGGCATCATGATTTCCATGCATTTATCAGAGACATTATGAACCACACAGAGATAAACAGATCTCTAAGAGATATTACCTTCACTCCTCTGGCTCCTGGATATCCGACTGGTCCCTGTACTCCTGCCAATCCCTGCGGCAAGACACAAAACACTTCTATCCAATCTACCTCTGAAACTGACAGCCATAAATGACTGAATCGTCAAATTGTTTAAAATAGTTACATAACTAACATTAAACTTGGGCAAAAACTGCTTGTGTGGATTATAATTAAATTACTACACTCAAATATCCACTTTAAGGGTTTGATACCACCTTATGGCACCACATCTTGTCTAATACCACCTTAGAACAAAACATCTTCTTTAATATTAACTACAAAATACAATTTCTGTTTCATACCAACATAAAACAAAATATATTTTTAATACCACACTTAAAATAGGGTTTCCCCTTTGATATCATCTTAACACCCCATATCTCATTTAATACGAATTTGAAACATATTACTTAATACCACATTAAAACACAATAGACTTCATACCACCTTAAAAGACAATATATTCTGTAATATTAACTACAAAATACCATTTCTTTTTTCTACCAACATAAACCACAATATTTTTAATACCACCTTAAAGCGCAATTTCCTGTTTGATTCCACATTAAAACAATATATCAAATTTGATACCACCTTAACATCCTATATCTCATTTAGTACGAATGAGACATAATTCCACATTTTGACTCCACATTAAAATATATCCTATTTACAATATAATACCTATTTAAAACGCTACCTATCTTCTTTAATATTAACTACAATATACAATTTCTGTTTTATACCAACATAAAGGAAAATTCTGTTTGATATGATCTTCAAACACAATATCCTTTTAACACCATCTTAAAACACAATATCCTAATTCTAATTGAATTTTATTGTCCACCTTAAAAAGTCCAGTAGTTACATGAAGGCTGTGTCTGAAACAGAAGGCAGCATCCTTTGAGCCTTGTTGGCCCTGTGGTTGGCCCTAGAAGGCAGGTCATTGACTTGTACCTGCTACTGCTAACACACAGGATTATGGGAAATATAAACCAGCAAAGGATATAGCTTCACTGTCTCCATCAGACATACAGAGGAATCCAGCAGGTGGCGTCTAATACTAACACTCGACTCAGACAGGACTTCAGTCCTCCTTCCGAGGCAGTGCTCTGAAGAGGCAAGGTCACGACTTTCTGGATCTGTGTTTTTCTGTTTTCACATGTTCTGTGATTTTGCTGACCATGTGCCTTATGGTACTTTTCCACTACTTGACTCGACTCATCTGTTCTGCTTCTCCACCAGGTAAATCTGGTCCTGGTTCTGGAAGCGTTCTGGAAGTGTTTAGTCGCTGTTCTCTCGTGGTTCAGAGAGCGAGCCGAGTAGGGACTAAACCGTGGCGTGTACACCTTGCAGAGCGCTGACTGTCCAGAGAGAGTTGTCACTCTACGTCACACAACGAAGACGTCCAGCACCAAGTCTCCATCTGTAAAATCTCCAGCTGCAGCAGATATCACATTTGGGGGGTCTGTGGGAGTGGAAAATTCCAGTAGAGTCCAGTAGAGTTCACTAGAGTAGTAGAGCTCAGTAGAGTTCATCAGTGTTCAGTAGTGTCCAGTAGAGTCCAGTAGAGTTCATCAGTGTTCAGTAGAGTTCATCAGTGTTCAGTAGAGTTCATCAGCGTTCAGTAGAGTTCATCAGCGTTCAGTAGTGTCCAGTAGAGTCCACTAGAGTTCAGTAGAGTCCAGCTGAGTTCAGTAGAGTCCAGCTGTATTCAATAGAGTCCAGTAGACTCCACCAGGGTCCAACAGAATTAACTAGAGTTCAACAGTGTTCAGCTGAGTCGAGTAGAGATCACTGGAGTCCAGAATAGCTCAGTAGAGTTCACTAGATTCCAGCAGAGATCAGTAGAGTTCACTGGATTTAAGTAGAGTTCAGCAGTGTTCACTAGAGTCCAGTAGAATCCAGTTGAGCCCAGTAGAGCTCAGCAGAGTCTAGTAAGGTCCAGCAGAGTTTAGTAGAGGCCATTAGATTTCAGCAGAGTTCAGTAGAGTCCACTAGAGTCCAGTTGAGCCCAATAGAGATCAGTAGAGTTCACTAGAGTCCAGTAGAGTTCAGCAGTGTTCAGTAGAGTCCAGTAGAGTTCAGCAGTGTTCAGTAGAGTCCAGTAGAATCCAGCAGTGTTCAGTAGAGTCCGCTAGAGTTCAGCAGTGTTCAGTAGAGTCCAGTAGAATCCAGCAATGTTTAGTAGAGTCCAGCAGTGTTCAGTAGAGACCAGTAGATGCCAGTAGAGTCCAGCAGTTTTCAGTAGAGACCAATAGAGTTCAGTAGAATCCAGCAGTGCTCAGAAGAGTCCACTAGAGTCCAGTAGTGTTCAGTAGAGTCCAGCAGAGTTCAGCAGTGTACAATAGAGTCCAGTAGAGCCCAATAGAATTCAGTAGAGTCCAGTAGGGTCCAGCAGAGTTCATTAGAGTCTAGTAAATTCCAGCAGTGTTCAGTAAAGACCATTAGGGTTCAGTAGAGTTCATTAGAGTTCAGTAGAGTCCAGCAGTGTTCAGTAGAGACCATTAGAGTTCAGTAGATTCCAGCAGTGTTCACTAGAGTCCAGCAGTGTTCAATAGATTTTAACAGTGTTCAGTAGAGTCCACTAGAATCCAGTCAAGTCCAGCAGAGTCCATTAGAGTTCAGTAGAGTTCAACAGTGTTCAGTAGAGTCCAGTCGAGTCCAGCAGTGTTCAGTAGAGCAGAGTTCTTAAGGTGGAGGGTGGAATGGAAAATGCTGAAGTTTGGTCATTGAAGGTGGAACAGACTATTACAAAGGTTTTTTTATTTACTAGTGCTTCACTGCTCCAAACTTCTGCTTCAGAATAAACAACAGCACAGTTCAACCCCGGTTTCAGATCAGAACACTCACCGGTAGGCCTTTCTCTCCGGGGGGTCCTTCTCTCCCTGGGTGGCCCTGTGAAAATTGACATGTTTTGCATGTTACTATGGCAGCCATATATTTCAAGGCCCTTTTATCAGAAACACACCTTCTATTTCAAGTTACTGCCCACTTTACAGGAAACATTTTACAATCATAAAAGTAAAAAGAGGTGTCAGCATGAATACATTATGAAAACAGATGTGGAAAATGCAAAAAAAAAAAAACCTATATAATGTCCTCTGAAACAATGGAGACAAGATTGTGTGTGAATGTGTGTGTGTGTGTGTGTATCTTACCGGGGGTCCATCGGTTCCGGGTAATCCCCTCATTCCTTTCTTTCCAAGAGGCCCCTGTAAAATAATGTAAAGAATGCTTTTTTCTTTTGTTCCTTTTTTTTTTCTTAAAGTGTTACTATTTTGGAGATACAGTTTTATTCGGAGTGCAACAAAATGTACCTTTTCTCCTGGTAATCCGATCTGACCCTGGGGACCTGGAAAACCCTTAAAATCAACAGAAGAACTGTTCAGAAATATTCAGTAACCGTATATGTACATAAATGAACGAGATCAGTACGCCCCTTGCTGTTTGTGTTCAGAATTTACATATCAACGTGCTGAATTTGTGCTGCATTGATGACGTACTGATATTCATATATACCTGATACTATTTCAGTAATTACAATAATAACTGGGCAGTGAACTAGAGAATCAGTAGTTAAAGGTGTGAAGTAATAAAAACCATGTATGTACTTATGCAGTAAATTCTATAAAAATAGTATGATTCCAAAAGGAGCCTGTTTTAATTTTTAAAAATAAAATAAACAGTTTTTTCAAACTTTAACAGGTACTCACATACAAATATTAGCATATGGTGTTTTGAGATAAAATATACCAGTGAATGTCTAATATGTACTATTAATTATATCTATTTATTTCTGTAGTAAGATTCTGTGTAAAATTAATGTTACATTACCATAAAAAGTAATATACAAGTAAATTAAATGTTTGCATGCACATTTTGGATACTGTCAGCTGCTGGTTAGTCTATTTAAACAGTCCAGTGTGATTATGTTCTTATACCTGGTCTAAAACAATGGAAGTGACTTAAGCATATTTTCATAGGCTAATTTCAAGCTTACAGATTTAGAGATTTCAACATATCTATTATTTATTCTTATCGCTATCATCTGTGTTCATCAGTGATGGGATACTTTCAAGGAAAAGACACCAAAAATCAATTTCATTCATTTGGTTTGTGTACCAGTTGGGGTTATACATTTTACAGTTATTTTCCCCTATGGTTGATTATATATCATCTCTGGGTATTGATGTAAAAGAGTTTCAGGCAATGAAGAAAGCAATAGCTAGTCACTCGTCTCAAAATTTGTATTCGTTCTGATTCAGTAAAACAGTAAACCTGCAGAAAGCTTATGACAGGGATGTGAGTTGGGTTTATTGCAGTCTACATCCATAAAATAGCAACGTGTTTCCTTTGCTCAGATGAGCCTCTCTTGCTTACTCCCCGTAACTCTGTTTACACTGTATGGTCACTTTGGTGTTCAGTGCTGGTTGCAGGTGAAAGAGGAACTGAGAAGAGAGCTGTCATGCATGTCTTGGGCAGTTCTCTCAGTGTTTATATGAACTCCTCCACAATGGCAACAACAGCAATGTTGATAATACAAAAGCAGATTCAAAATATGTTCAACTCAACCAACAGTGTGTATCAGTTATGTGTAAATGTTTTTTTTTGTGTGTGTGTGTTATTTACCAGAAATCCAGGGTTGCCCTGTTGACCTGAAGCTCCAGGCTCCCCTGGTGGTCCCTGTAAGTACAGGAAGTGTTTTTTATCACACATGATCACTCACTGGGATACAACTTTACAAACACAACACACCTGATCGATTGAATTACACACATTCCTATAATAATGGTTATAGTACATTGCGTTAAATTTGTACAAATTATGAAGAATTACACACACCGGGTTTCCTTTTGCACCCTGAACTCCGTCAACACCTCGAACACCCTGAGAAACACACACATATTTAATATTTGCATGTTAAAGCAACAATAGAAAATTAAACAGCTGTGTGTGTGTGTTACCCACAGTCAGTCCTGTGGGTCCAGGAAGTCCTCTTGGCCCAGTCAGCCCCTGCAAACCCTGCAGTAAGCAAGAGTAAACACATCAACAAACAAAATATTTAACACTAAAACATTTACAAAATTTCACCTGACAATAAATTTACTGCTGGCCTTTTTTCTACAAAAATCTATATAATCTATGATAATCTACCAGTCTGATATACAGAAGTTGTTTAAATACATTTTAATTTCTATTACTGTATTGTCATGAACAGATTAGACACTCACCGGTTCTCCTGGCTGTCCTCTTGGTCCTGGCTGACCATCTGAACCCTGAGAAAGAACAATGCATTATTATGTGATCACCTGATAATGTGATCTCATGGTCAAATATCATGTATATGTTTATACACATAACAAAAAGCTTTTACTTTTTCTCCCATAATTCCTGGTGGACCAATAGGACCTCGCCGTCCCTGCTCTCCCTGAAAACACAATAAAACAACATCATATTACCGTAAACACATACATCTTCATCTGATAACAGAACATTAAACTCAGCTGCCACTTTAATCTCGGGATGCCATTACCATTATAGCCATTATATATGCCATTATATCTACTGCTACCATTACAGTCATAATCTACTGCTACTGTTACAGTCATAATCTACTGTTTCAATTAAAATCTTCTGCTGCCATTACAGACATAATCTATTGCTGCCAATACAATCTAGTTATGCCGATACAATCATAATCTACGGCTGACATTACAATAATAAAGTACTGCTGCCATTACAATCATAATCTTCTGTTGCCATCACAATCATGATCTGTGATCAAAATCATAATCACATGCTGCCATCACAGTCATAATGTACTGCTGCCATTACAGTCATAATCTACTGCTACCATTATAATCTACTGCTGCCATTACAATCTACTGTTGTCAATACAGTCATAATCTACTGTTGCCATTACAGTCATAATCTACTGCTGCCATTAAAATCATAATCTTCTGCTGCCATTAAAGTCATAATCTTCTGCTGCCATTACAAATACTGCTGCCATTACAATCTTAATATACTGCTGCCATTACAATCATAATCTACTGCTGGCATTACTGCATAATCTACTGTTGCTATTACAGTCATAATATACTGCTGCCATTTGAATCTACAGGGTGTGCCATTTATATGGATACACCTTAATAAAATGGGAATGGTTGGTGATATTAACTTCCTGTTTGTGGCCTATTAGTATATGGGAGGGGGGAAACTTTTCAAGATGGGTGGTGACCATAGTGGCCATTTTGAAGTCGGCAATTTTGGATCCAACTTTTGTTTTTTCAATGGGAAGAGGATCTGACACATCAAACTTATTGGGAATTTCACAAGAAAAACAATTGGTTTTAACATAACTTTATTATTTCATTATTTACAAGTTTTTAACCACTTATAAAATGTGTTCAAAGTGCTGCCCAATGTGTTGGATTGTCAATTCAACCCTCTTCTCCCACTCTTCACACACTGATAGCAACACTGCAGGAGAAATGCTAGCACAGGCTCCCAATATCCGTAGTTTTAGGTGCTGCACATCTTGATGGTATGGTGTGGTATATGGGGTACAAAGATAGTGGGGCCATTCTTCATCAATGGAAACCTCAAGGCCACTGGATATGCAAAATCTCTACATGATGAGTGTTTTCCTCTTTATGCACTGAAGCTGACACATTCCCTGAGTTTTTCCAGCAAGATGGTGCACCACCACATTATGGGTGTCAGGTCAGAGCATTCCTAGATGAACAGTTTCCTGGAAAGTGGATTGGTCATCGTGGGCCAGTTGAATGGCCCCAAGGTCTCCCGATCTGACCCCCTTAGACTTTTATCTTTGGGGTCATCTGAAGGCAATTGTCTATGCTGTGAATATACGAGATGTGCAGCACCTGAAATTATGGATACTGGAAGCCTGTGCTAGCATTTCTCCTTTGCTAACATTTCTCCTGCGGTGCTATCAGTGTGTGAAGATTGGGAGAAGAGGGTTGCATTGACCATCCAACACAATGGGCAGCACTTTGAAGGCATTTTATAATTGGTCAGAAACTTGTAAATAACTCATGAAAGAATACAGTTATGTTAAAACCAAGTACACCATTGTTTTTCTCGTGAAATTCCCAATAAGTTTGATGTTACACATGACCCTCTTCCAATTGAAAAAACAAAAGATGGATCCAAAATGGCCACTAAGGTCATCACCCATCTTGAAAAGTTTCCCCCTCTCATATACTAATGTGCCACAAACAGGAAGCTAATATCACCAACCATTCCCATTTTATTAAGGTGTGTCCATATAAATGACCCACCATGTACTGCTACCATTGCAATCATAATGTACTGCTGCCATTACATCTACTGCTCCCATTACAATAATAATCTACTGTAAACTGTAAAATCTACTGCCTTTACAATCTATTGCTACCATTATAATATACTGCTGTCATTGCAGTCATAGTCAGTTGCGTCCAATAAAATCATAATCTACTGTAATCTGCCATTACACTCTACTACTGACATTACAATTTACTGCTGCCATTACAATCTACTGCTGCCATTATAATCTACTACTGCCATTACTATAATAATCTACTACTGCCATTACTATCATCATCTACTACTATTATTACAGTAATACTCTACTGATGCCATTACAGTCATAATCTACTACTGCCATTACTATAATAATCTACTACTGCCATTACTATCATAATCTACTGCTGCCATTACAGTCATAATCTACTACTGTCATTACTATCATAATCTACTGCTGTCATTAAATCATAATCTACTACTGCCATTACAATCATAATCTACTACTGCCATTACAATTGTAATCTACTGCTGCCATTATTATCATAATCTACTGCTGTCATTAAATCATAATCTACTACTGCCATTACAATCATAATCTACTACTGCCATTACAATTGTAATCTACTACTGCCATTAATATCATAATCTACTGCTGCCATTACAGTCATAATCTACTACTGCCATTACTATCATAATCTCTGCAGCCATTACTATCATAATCTTCTGCTGCCATTACTATCATAATCTACTGCTGCCATTACAGTCATAATCTACTACTGCCATTGCTATCATAATCTATTGCTGCCATTACTATCATAATCTACTACTGCCATTACAATCATAATCTACTACTGCCATTACTATCATAATCTACTGCTGTCATTAAATCATAATCTACTACTGTCATTACTATCATAATCTACTGCTGCCATTACAGTCATAATCTACTACTGTCATTACTATCATAATCTACTGCTGTCATTAAATCATAATCTACTACTGCCATTACAATCATAATCTACTACTGCCATTACAATTGTAATGTACTACTGCCATTACTATCATAATCTACTGCTGCCATTACTATCATAATCTGCTACTGCCATTACTATCATTATCTACTACTATCATCACTATCATAATCTACTGCTGTCATTATTATCATAATCTACTGTAATCTGCCATTACACTCTATTGCTGCCATTACTATCATAATCTACTGTAATCTGCCATTACACTCTATTGCTGTCATTAATCATAATGTACTGTAATCTGCCTTTACAATATACTACTGCCATTACAATGTACTGCTTATATTACAATCATAATCTACTGCGGTCATTACAATCAACTGCTGCCATTATAATCTACTACTGCCATTACAATCATAATTTCTTACTACCATTTCAGTTATTATTCTCTCGCTGTAGTTTCTCTTACTCTGTGGCCTTTGTTTCCGGGAAGACCAGGTAATCCATCAAACCCTCGGTCACCCTGAGAAAGAGAGATAGAGAGAGGTCGATAGAGAGAGAGCGAGAGAGAGAGGAAGAGAGAGAGAGAGAGATGTGAAAATATGTTTAAGTACATCGGAAAGTTTTGGTAATTTCCATAAAAATCAGTTAGAGCAAAGCAATGAGGTCACCTCAGAGGTTCAGATTTAAAGGTAAACTGACATTTCAAAATTTCTCCATAATTATAATTAAACAGTGGGGGACAGTGGACAGTGGAGGTGAATGGAAGCACACATCCTCCTCTAAAAGCCCCTCAAAGAAAGTGAGGACAGTAGATGGTGGGGGACAGTGGACAGTGCAGGTGAATGGAACCTCATTTCCTCCTCTAAAAGCCCCTCACAGAAAGTGAAAAATTCTGAAAAGTGGGTAGGGTTCCCCGTGAGAGTTTGACAGGCTGATAATCAGTGATATACTTTAGCTCCCGTTTCTCCAGGTTCCCCTCGACCTCCATCTGAACCATCGCGTCCCTGAATAAACAAACACAACACAAACACATTCACACAATCAATATGTGCACATTATCAATCACTATTGATTTATTTATTGATCATCTCCATATGTTCCCTCACTCTTTTCCCAGGTTTTCCATTGGGTCCTGGAATACCAAGCACACCTCGAGGACCCTGAGAGAAAGAGAGAGAGAGAGAGAGAGAGAGAGAGAGAGAGAGAGAGAAGAAATAACCAAGAAAGAGAAAGAGAGTGAAACAGTGAGACAGAGAATGAAAAGAAAGAGACAGATGTATAAATATATAATATGTTACAACAGGAAGAGAACTGTATTGATATAATGTGAAGTAGCTGTACACAACGCCCCCTACCGGAGGTCCAGGGAGACCATAGTCCCCTTTCAGTCCCGGTGGTCCTGAAAGACCCTGAGAAAAAAAGAAGAGTTTAAACACAAACATTAAAACCAAAACAATTCTCTTTTCTTAATTAAAGGAGCAATCAGTCATTTCACTGACACCTGCTGGTCTGAATGAATTAGAAAAAACATATTTTAAACATGGCATCCTCCATGTGGGCGACCTGCTCTGTGGAGCGGAGCTGAGCTGAGCTATTTTTTGTGGGATCTGAGGTTTTAAGCTGTGTTCAGAATCTCTCCCTGATTCAGAAACAGTGCACATATTTCAGTTCACAAGAGCCTTAAGCTGAAAAGTCAAAAACGGGACAAAAAACTTGTAAACTGATGAAAGTATATCCAGCACATATTTATGGAGCAGTGGTGTCTAAAAGGCACAGGGTTGTTCTGTGATTGTTCCCTAGTGAAATCACTGCGTAGCACACACTGCGTTTTGAACTGTGAACAAGTGAAAGAGTGAACTACTCTGAACATAGTGTTATTACACTGAGTCATCTAACTCAAATGAATCATGATTCATAATCATCTGGATCACCTGACTCCCCCTCCACATTCGTTACTCAGTTCTATAAGGACTTTCTGGTTTGAATCATGTATAAGTTAAAAGTAATAAAAAAATAAAAATTATATTAAACACATAAAATAGTTATAATGGACACAACCTTGATTTGTTTGATGCTGTCCAGGCATCAATCAAATGTAAAACAACAGAGATAACATTTTAGATAACATTTATATGATTTTTGATACATTTTTAAACATTTTCTTTTACCATTCTTTTATTTTGATTATTATTTTTATTATTATTTCTTTATACAATTTTAGTTATTGCTTCCTGTTTTACTGCTGTTTGTCTTAGGTTTTTATGTTCACTCTTATTTATTCATTTATGTTTTTTATTCTTATTAAAAGATTCTATATTTATATCTTATTTATTTATTATTTATTTTGCTTTTAATTCATTTAATGATCATCTTTTATGATTTATTTTACTTGTTTACTTTGTTTACATTATTTCTTTTACATTTTTAAAATGTTAAAGTGATTATTAAAATGTTTTTCTTTTTTTTCAGTCCCATTTTTGTAAGAATGTAAATGAGGATTTCCTCAGTGTACTTCCGGGTGAAATTAAAGGCTGATTAATTGATTGAAGTCTTTCCGTTTGAAAAAACAAGCTGATGAATTAAGAATGTTTTAATGATAAATAATACTTTTAGCAACAACCTCTAAAATTTATTTAAAATGTCTCCAGCTCAGAGAACACATGAACCAAATGGAAATACAGATTCTGGATATGGACGTTGAAAGGTTATCTGTAAACCAAACATTGTTTAGTGGATTTGTAAACTCCCGATGAGCAGTGTACCCACAGTCTGACTGATTTCTTCTCTGATGAGCAGTACAGGGGTCAGACAATAGGGGGCAGCACTGAACTGTGTTACAGCGGATTGGGCAGTGTATTTTAGGTCCTGAGCCTATAGAAGCCCATTTCTGTTACTAAGCATCAGTTGGTTGAAAAAAATTACCTGTTTACTCTAATCCAGTTATCAACCGTGTGACATACTGTCACAGTAATGACCTATTACTAAGTTGTTTATTGACTCATTGTTACAAAATTATGACATTTTTACTCCAGACTTCACCCATAGTGCCTCACACTCTGATGCACATACTTCCTCTGAGTCATGTGACACCAACCACTGTTTCTTTTCAAACTGCTGCTAATAAAACGCCACTGGACCTTTAGTGAGGATTATAACTGGACACTCACCAGTGGTCCTGGACGTCCAATCAGTCCTAATGGTCCTGGAGGCCCTTTCAGAGCGAGCTGTGACACACGCAAACACACACACACACACGCGCACACACACACACACACACACACGCGCACACACACACACACACACGCGCACACACACACACACACACACACGTTACACTCTCACATCAGATTTGTTACACTTTTAAACAGTAGGTCAGATTTTTTTCCTCCTGGGGATGCTCCTAGTGTAATTCATTTTTACAACACTATTTTAATCAATGCGGGGGGGGGTTAGTATTAGTATAACACTAATAACACTTTGCGTAAATATTTTCAGTGAAATCTTCTGCAAAGTGCTTAGTAAACAGATCTGATTTTGGAGAAGGGGTCTTGCCTTGGCGTGCTGAAGAATGGCCTGAGCCTGAGCCTCTTGAGCTGAAACGATCGGCACCTTCCGACCATCTCCACCAGACTGGAACTGAGAGAGACAGAAAGAGACAGTGCTTTTTAATATAATTGATGTTTTTAGGTTTAAAGCATCATTTATTCCTTTTTGGTCCATTTCTTTTTCTTCTTTCCTTGGTTTATAACTGTATCAGTCTTGTCTGGTGAAGAATATCCTAGGTGGAGTCTAGTATCAGGACTGGCGCCCCCTCCAGGGTGTATTCCTGCCTTGTGCCCAATGATTCCAGGTAGTCTCTGGACAAACCGTGACCCTGAACTGGATAAGGAGTTACAGATAATGAATGAATGATTGCCAATAACTGTCAGGTTTTTACGCCACCGCTGACTGACTCTGCTCAGGGTGAGTGGTGAAGTGCCCCAGAGGCATCCAATTCGAGAACCCTGATTGGCCAAATTTATGTGGCTACATGTGTTTTTTCTCTCAGAAAGAGTTGTAGATTGGCTGTTCTCCTGTCGCCTGGGATCTTGCACTCTACAGCAGAGCAGTCAATGAAAACACTGCCCTGTAGGAACAGAAATTAAAAGAGTTCCCTCTTTCCAATATATTTTAATATATATTAACAGTATATATTTATAAAATATTTATTTGTAAGATACTCAATCAGTAACTCCTCGAACAAGTAACAAGTAGTTGCTGATTATACAAATAATGTTTCGTTCATGAAGGAACAAAGTTAATTCCACCAGGGAATGCAGTGCCTGGGAATGGTGTGTACAGTCTTTCTGAGAGAGTCCCCACGTGTTTCACTCACTCTAAGTGAACACTGTGCTGAATTTGAGTAGAACACAGCCCACACATTATGTGACAGGATTTATACATTTTAACTCTGTAATTCAGCCAGTTATGCTCAGGACTGTTTGGGAACCTCAGCACTAGATCAAGATTATTTTAGAGGTTTGTTACAGGACCTTCTTCCTGGGCTTAACGACCGGGTTTATAATGCCTGCCTCCTAATGGTGAGCATAATATACTACACAATGTACAGAAAAAATACTGCATTGCTACTCTCACTCTCTCTTTCATACACACACACACACACACACCGGTAACATCAGCAGATTCCCTGGGGGTCCTGGTATTCCATCAGCCCCTGCAAGCCCTGGACGACCAGCAGGACCCTGAGAGAGAGAGAGAGAGAGAGAGAGAGAGAGAGAGAGAGAAAGAGAGTGAGAGAAAGAGAGAAAGAACAAGAGGGAAGGCATGATAAAATGTGGCATGTATGTTATGTGGCACTCTTCAAGCTTCTCAGAGATAACAACGTTTATTAATGTGTGTGTGTGTTTGTTTGGGTGTGAGTACCAGATCGCCTGGATCTCCTCTTGGTCCTGGGGGTCCCATTTCACCAGGCTCTCCAGGAGAACCCTAAAAAAATTCAAACAAATCACACACATTTTTACCAGTCTCTCTCCCTCCCTCACAAACACACACACACACACACACACACACACACACACACATACACATACACACACACATGCTGAGACTTGTGTGTAGGTGGTGTTACCTCAGGGCCTGGGAGTCCGTGGGGTCCTTCAATCAGAGTCCCCTTTGTAACACATCAAACAAAACATTTTCTTATTTAAAAAAACACATTAACATTTGTTATTTCTCATTTCTTTAATTTTAAGTATTTTAACTGAATGTGTTTTTATTGTTTCTCCAACAACTTCTCCATTTTGATGCCACCTTAAAAACTCCAACTTAAAAACTACCTACTCCACACACAGAAAGAAAAGATTCTGTTACTACACTTACATCTTTATGGTTTCATAACGACAGAAAGTTAAATTATAACCAACACTTATGACGTTCACATTACAACACAAATTTACAAACTTATTAGCAACCATTTGGGATATCCTAGCAACAACCTGGAAAGCCACAGCAACCACCAGGTGTAATATAGTCACATAGAATGCCCTAAGCAACCACAGCAACTGATAAGCAACCACATAAAATGCCGTAGCAAAAACCCTAAGTCCCTTACCAACCAACTGGAACAACACTGGAACCAACTGGAGCACCACACCTGACACCTAACAACAACATAGTGTTACCATAGCAACTCCAAACCACAAAAAACATATAGCAAATTCTTTATACACCTTAGTAACCACCAGGGATACCATAGCAACTCCAGTACCATAACAAATATATAGCAGCATACTAGCAACACCACAGCTAACACCTAGCAACCATCAGGGATACCACAGCAACTCAGGTACAATTACAATCATAGAGCAGCCTCCTAGCAACTACCTGGAATAATAAAAATATGTATGAGTGTGAACGCTTCCTGTAGGTTCCCTGAATTTCAAAACTGAACATGATAGTGATCTCACCGGTCCTAAAATGGCAGGTTCTCCTTTTTGACCCTTCTCTGGTCCTGCAGGACCCTGGAAACACAAATAATACAAGAAAGTGAGAGGACAGAAAATGTCCAAATGTCTCCTGGAGAGAGAGAGAGAGAGAGAGAGAGAGAGAGAGAGAGAGAGAGAGAGAGAGAGAGAGAGAGAGAGAGAGAGAGAGAGAGAGAGAGAGAGAGAGAGAGAGAGAGATACCTGTCCATTCCAGAAGTCTTCTCCAGTTCTGGTGGCTGGTCCATAGCGGTCATCATAACCCTCATACTCTTCATATTCTTCATATTCCTTTACAATATACTCCGTCCCATTACCCATCTCATCATACTCTACTAACTGACACACACACACACAAGATAAAGAAACAAAATACACTGTAATCACACAGTATTCCACTTAGAATCAGGCTTTTCCTCCAGTGATTCTCCTTCTGTTATGAAACATCTATTTGACTGACATCTAGTGGCTTGGCTGTATCTGGGAATCCAATATAATTCTATTTTAAACATGTCCGCCTCCATATGCATGGCCCACGCTCTGGAGGATAAATTGATCATTTTCAGTGAAAATATAAGGATAATAAACTTCCCTCTTATTGTTTGCTATTGTTTGGGGACAGAGCCCTGCCTTTGCTCTTATCTGATTACCTTTATGTTTTTAAAACACAAGATCATTACTGAACACTGTCAGAATTGTGACTGACCACTGCGTTCAGCTCCACGGTGACATTTTCTTCATGCTTCTACACACTGCAGTAAGTGCTTTCTCTGAAACAAGTGAGGCCTCACCACTGGAGGAGAACATATACACCCAGAGGGTGAGGACAATGGGATCCGCTAGAACTCCCGGCCTTGGACTGGGTCCACACACACACACACACACACACACACACACACCTCATAGTCGGTGAGGTTGGACCCAGCTGTAACTGTGGATACGGAGAGGTCACTGTAGAAGTCATCGTCGTAGTCCTGCACCACAGGTTTTCTGGCTACTTTCTGCACCTGTGAACAGCACACGTTGTCAAGGCAACAACAAGCATCACAGCAACACACACCATGATAACACACACCATAGCAACACACACCATGGTAACAAAAGCTAATGCAAAACATATATTAAATCAACACAAACCATGGAAACACACGTCATAGTAACCCATACCATGGCAACACAAACCATGAAAACACACACACCACAGCAACACACCATGCAAACACCAAGCACAGAAACACATTACATTACACATCAGACACTGAAACTACAACTTTCACGCAGCCTCGACTTTAACTCAAACCTAATAATGTGATCAGAGATTTACACTCCGCTGAGAACCTGCAGGAACATGCCACGCTTTTACAGCTCTCACATGACATCACCTCACACACACACACACACACACACACTGCTGATCCAGCTGTACACGGCTCAGAGCCAGAGACATGCAGCTATAAATCATACATACAATCACACTGCTGGAGCTACCACACACACACACACACAGAAACACATATTCATACACTGTTTTGGCTGCTGCTCTCAGACAACATGTTTAACACCAGAGTCAGAGCCAAAAACACAGTACCACTATCAATGAAGAGAGAGAGAGAGAGAGAGAGAGAGAGAGAGAGAGAGAGAGAACCGAGGGAGAGAGAGAGAGATAATAATATTATATAAAGCTGTTATTAGTATATCATAATAATATAATATAATAATAAGTTCAATTTATATAGTGCCTTTCACAGACCCAATGAGGCTCTACAGAGTGTTAGGGGAAAGTAAAATAAAATAAAATAAGAAAAATTAACAAGGATAAAGAGAAGAGAAGAGAAGAGAAGAGGAATGTTTTAAGCAGAGCTCTGAAGGAAGATAGAAGAACAGAGACGGAGAGATTGAGGCAGTGTTCCAGAGACTGGGAGCAGTTGCAGTAAAGGATCTGAGGCCCATAGCTGAGTGTCTGAGGGACAGTAAGAAGTCCAGTGTTGGTCGGTTTAAGTGTGTGAGAGGGACGGTAAAGGACAATCAGATCAGAAATTAAACCCAAGCCAAGCCATGTAAAGCTTTAAAGGTTAAAAGAAAAATGTTATATTCTATCAGAGAAATGACAGAGAGCCAGTGCGGTTGTGGGAGGACAGGTGTGAAGTGTGCTTGGTAGACATAAGAACTGCAGCTGCAGAGTTTTGGATGAACTGGAGACGGTTAGTTAAATATGACCGGAAGGCCATAGAAAAAGGGAGTTACAGTAATCAGTAGAGAGAAAAAAAGGCATTGATCATCATCGATAATCGTGCAATGTTACACAAATGGAAAAATGCAGTTTTAGTGACAGACTTGATATGAGACTCTAAGGTGAGTGTGGAATCAACAAGGTTTTAATAACCTGGACCGGCTTCATCAGTGTCAACAGAGAAATGAGAAACATGAGAAGGTGGTGATTTGGCTCCAACTAGCAGAACTTCTTTTTTATCAGCACTGAGTCTTAGAGAGTTAGTGTGCAGCCAGAGTTTTAAAATGACAATACAGGAACTCACGCCTGGGCAGAGGCAGTGGGAGAAGCCGTGCTGATATAGATCTGACTATCATCAGCATAGCAGTGAAAATTAGAACCATGATTACGGATAATTTTACCAAGTGGGATAACGTATATAATGAAGAGGAGAGGCCCAAGAACAGATCCCTGGGGTACACCCTGATCAATAGATGATTTATGAGATCCTAATGCAATGTAATATTGTCTGTTCGTGAGATAAGACCGAAAACAGTTAAGGGCTAGGCCAGCAATGCAAACAGAGGATAGTCTGGAAATGAGGATGTCATGATGATAGATCTAGAAGAACCAGGACATTAAGAAATCCAGCATCTGTTGATTGAAGCAGACTTCATTACAGACTTATAAAATGGCGGTCTCAGTGCTGTGCACGGTGCAAAATCCAGATTGTAAAGGCTCATATAGATTGTTGCTTGACAGAAAGTCTTGTAGCTGAGTGGCTACAACTCTTTCCATCACTTTGGCCAAGAAGGGGAGGTTAGAGATCGGTCTGTAATTGGCCAGTTAGGACGGATCTAACCCAGGTCTCTTTAATATAGGCGTGACAGCAGCTACCACAGGTTGATTAAATGTGAAAACAGGTACAGAAATAATGGAAACAGCAGATTTAAGAATAGAAGTAGGAGCAAGATCAAGTTGAGATGAGCAGGACAATGATCCAGACAAAATATGACAGACTGTGGAAGGATTAAAAGAGGTTAAGAAAGACAGATATCAGATGTTGGAGAAACAGCGGCCTATGAGAGATAGGACTGAGTTCTCAAGGGGAAGTGCTTGTAAATGTTATTAATTTTGTCCTGAAAATATTTCAGAAAGATTTGACACTGCACAGAGGAATAAGAGATGGTGGGAGAGAGGTTGAAGAAGTTTATTTATGGTGTTGAAGAGAGTTTTGGACTTATGTCTGCCAGTATTGATAAGATTTGAATAGAAAAGAGAACAAGCAGTGTTTAGAGCCTCCTTATAAATGGAAAAAAAAATATACCGGAGAGAAGAGGCAGCAACAGACGCACACTTCGTGCTCTCGCCCAGCATACATTTACACTGTAAGGCACATTGTACCTTTGGTGGCAATAATGTAGCTGTACAGTATAAGCAGTATATGTAAATTTAATGAGTTAATCTGAAAGTGGAGGTGTATGCAGATGAGTGTGGGTGGGGTTTACCTCCTCAGGGTCCAGTATTAGGCTGCTGTATAGGAGGGCGGAGTCACAGTCAGGAATGTAGTTCACACAGTATTCAGCCGCAGCAGCTGGGTCTGGAGAAATCAATAACTGCTGGATCTCTCCCTGTAACACACACAAACAAACACACACACACACACACACACACGCACACATATATATTAAATATTGCTGTCGAGTTAAAAACCAAATCTCCATGTTTGTGCGTTTAGTTTACGTAATGCAAATTTCATGATGAATGACCAATAGAAACACTCCAATGCAAACTTTTATGTAAAATTATAGAATCAGTTTTTAATTTTCTAACTTTGAATGTTTGTTTGCTCTAATGTTGTTCTAATGGCCTCTGTGAACTCTCATTTATATATTTTCTAATCTTTTTGTGCTCTTTGTATTGCTGTGTCTGTTTCTTCTTTGATGTTTGTTAACATTGTCAGTGCTTTTTGTTCCTGAAATGTGCTTTTAAAAATAAAATGCATGATCATTATTACTATTATTATTATTATTATTATATGTAAATTATGTGGTGCTGCTCTAACATGTACATTTCCCTCAGAGATTAATAAAGTGATCTATCTATCTATAAAGTGTAAATGATATTATGTATATTGTGAGTGACTGACAGAAGGAACCGGAAGTGTGTGTGTTTCAGGTCTTTATTTAATCCACACAGCGTGAGCTTCAGGTTCACCTGTCACATCCTGGCACTTTCTTGTTTGTTTTCCCCTTCCATGTGGCTCTTTCTGTCTATCATTGTTCATATCTCCACCCTAGCTCCACCTTTGTTCCGCCTCTTTGTCATTTTCCTTCCTTATCTGTGTCAGGTGTCTCTTGTTAGTTCGTGTATTTAAGTCCTCTTCCCTCACTTCCTGTGATCGGTCATTTGTGTTGTTGTTTTGCTCTGTTCTGTTAAAGTCGTGCCGTAGTCTTTCCTACTCGTTTATATTGTTATTATTATTGTAGTGTGCGTTTCTCTAGCCCGTTTCTCGTTTCTCGTTCGGTTTCTTGCCTGTTTCATGCCCCAGTCCTGTAATGTTGTTTCGTGCTCTTTCCTATGTTTCTAAGTAATGCTATTTCGTGTTTCTCGTCAAGTTCGTTTTGTTGTGTTATCTCTTTAATAAATTAACTGTGTTGTAGCGAGTGTGTCCGCCTCCGTAAGTCCACCCATCACGTCCCCGTGACATCACCACAATGGAACCTGGGCTAATATTATTATAACAATCTTAATGGGAGTTCAGTTAAAATGTATAAATAATACACTGCAATTTTGTATTAACACAATTTTTTTTTCTCAGATTATTTGCCTAGAAATGTGTTTTGATTAATATTAATTATATTCATAAATATAATTGATCAGATCTTTATTTATATCACAATATTCACACTGTGCTGATAATAAAACTAGAACCCTTTTAATCATTAATCAGAATCAAAATGGGTTAAGTACATTTGAAACTCTTATATGAAACATTTAAAATCATTTTTTAAATGGTAACCGAACATCTTGCACTTCTGCTGATGTCCAGCAGGGGCACCACATGCACTGCTCAAATGGTATCATGGATGTTTTCCCTAAAAGCAGTGAAAGTTCCTCGTTTCAGCGCCAGAGCACAAGTCCAAACATGAGGCCTGGTCAATCAGACATTCCTTACACTTTCACATCCACACACACCCACACAGATACACATAAACTCAAATACACACTACACACACTCACACACTAACATGTGCTTTTTTGGGGAAATAGTTCGGAAGTCAGGTGTACTGAGACATTCAGAGAGCTAGGGCCCTGATCATCTCAGTAAAGAATATTAAGAGGTCAGGCCTGAGGCAAAGTTACTCCACTCACCTCAAACACTTCCTCGTCCAGGAGGCGTGTCCCAAACACAGTCACGCCTTCAGTGCTGACCTTGGGGTCGTCCCCTCGGTGGAGGTCGAGGGTTGTGACCTTCTGACAGTCCATGTAGAGAGTGACGGTCTTCCCTTTCACACTGTACGCCAGCCTGTGCCACCTGGAGTCACGCACATCTCATTATCAAGACACAACGTCTAATTATGCTTTGTTTTACGGTTCTTTAAGCACTAGATTTTACCTGGGAACTGGGAGATGCAAATAACACAGTACAAGTTTGAGTAACACCAAACAGCACTGAAAACAAGACCACAGACCAAGCTGGACGTGCACCGGCGTTTTAAAGAGTTTTCCGGGCGTTTTAGCATTTTTCCATTCACAGTCCATTATACTGTATTTTCCTTCATTAATTTATTTTGCTATTCTTTGTAAATTAGATGTAAAGAATATAATATGTGAACAATATGAATCGAGCAGAGTGTCAACATATTCAACCTAAGAATATAATATATATATAAGACCTATACATTATTGTGTTTCTCATGGTATTTGTTGATATTTGTATTAGTTCATTTTCCAGAATAAAAGTCTCTGAGCAGTCCCATGGCTGACCAACAGTGGCCTACAGTCAGCGGGGTGCTGAGCTTTTAAACATATGCTCGCTGTCTGGAAGGCTCTAGATATTAGCATCACGCTTTTCAAAAACTGAGGTTCGCCACATCACATGCTAAACAAAAAGCAAAAATATTATTTGGGAGCCAGGCAAAAACTAGAGAGAGAATAACATAAAGATTGTAATAAACATTATGAATCCTAAGCAATGATCCCCCGGATTTACTCACACTCACATTGTGCTAATCTGTGTTGTGAGAGCTCTTTATCTCAAAGAGGCACACACAGACAAAGCTGCTCCTCCATTCGGGTAAATACAGGGAAGGTATGTGGTGTTTGTTTGCTGTGCTCAGCTCAAATATTTTTAAAATTTATTTTATTAATGTTTTCTGATGGGCTTATTTTCTGATTTTCATTTGAGCTAAAGTAGAAACTTAGCAAAGGTTATCTCTAGCTGTTGCTAAGCAACCAATGCTCAGTGGAATGAGGTGGTCACTGTGAAAATAGTCACAAATAACACAAAATACAGGGCAATTCTCAACCAACTGGAGCTAACACTTGGCAAAATCAAAACAAACAAACTCAGCAGCCATTTTTCTATAGCTACGCTTCATGAGATCACACATTCTTTTGATTCCTCTGACGGGGACGATGTTAAAGCTGCTTTATGGTCAATAAACAACAACAAAACATCATGTAATGGTCTGATTCCAGATGTTTCACTGCTGTAGACACAAATAAATGTGTTGTTATTTGTAGCGAGGAAAAACTGAGCTTTGCTTCAATAGAAAACAATGTTGACAGAAAAGAAAAACAGAGTCATGAAGCTTATAAAGTTGTTATTGTGAAAAGCTGGGTCGTAAGACGTTGTTGTGTCTGGAGAGAACGCCTGGAGACCACCGTGGGAGATTATGAGCTATGTGAATTATATTTAGTGTGTGAACAAACTGAGTGTGGACATTCTAAATAATCAAACATCTTGTGAACATGCAGCTCAGCAGGGGGCGCTGGTACTCTCCTTGAAATATTCACTGTACTATCCATCCATCCATTATCTGTAACCGCTTATCCAATTTAGGGTCATGGGGGGTCCAGAGCCTACCTGGAATCATCGGGCGCAAGGCGGGAATACACCCTGGAGGGGACTTACTGTACTATTCACTGTTAATTACACCTAATGGCTATTTTCTACTACAAAATAAACACCACAAACCTATGTGGAAGACTACTTGTGAGTAAAGGGACACTGTAAATGTAATGTAATGAGTGATGTTTCATGTTGAAATAAGTATAACATGTAAACTGCATACATGAATATTTAAATAAACATTAATGAGTGTTACTGCTGTTTTTCCAGTAGGAAATTAGTGTCTGCTTTTCTCAGCTGAAGCACTCACTTTCCGTCTGCGAAGTTGATTTTCCTGAAGGTGGGGTACTGGTCAGGGCTGGGTTGACCATTCTGATCTTCGTATATAAACACGGGGGAGCGTCCGAGCTCCAGGCCCAGCTGCTGGACGCCGTCAGGATTGTACACAGAGAGCAGGAAACACTGAGCTCCACGACGAGCTCGAACCGCCATCAGCACTGAGAAATCCTCCGGAAACTCAGAATCTTAAAACATATACACACACATACACACACCTGTAAAATAAAAAACTTGCATCTCCATGTTTGTGCCAACAGTACACTGTCCACATCCCATAGTATACAGTCCACAGTACACTGCCCACAGGACATAGTCCACAGTCCACTAGACACAGTCCACAAGTAACTGCCCACAGGACACAGTCCACAATGCACTGCGCGCAGGACACATTCCACAATGCACTGCCCGGAGGACACAGTCCACAATGTACTGTCCATAGGACACAGTCCACAATGCACTGCCCGCAGAACACAGTCCACAATGCACTGCCCGCAGGACACAGTCCACAATGCACTGCCCGCAGGACACAGTCCACAATGCACTGCCTGCAAGACACAGTGCACAAGACACTGCCCACAATACATTACACACAGGACACTGCCCACAATACACTGCACACAGGACACTGCCCACAATACACTGCACACAATACACTTCTCACAGGACACAGTCCACAATGCACTGCGCACAGGACACTGCCCACAATACATTGCACACAATACACTGCCCACAGAACACTGCCCAAAATACACTGCCCACAATACACTGCACACAGGATACTGCCCACAATAACCTACACACAGGACACTGCCCACAATACACTGCCCATAGGATACTACCCACAGGACACAGTCCACAATGCACTGCCCACAGGACACTGCCCACAATACAATGCGCACGGGACACTGCCCACAATACATTGCACACAGGACACTGCCCACAATACATTGCACACAGGACACTGCTCACAGGACACTGCCCACAATACACTGCTCACAGGGCACTGCGCACAGGACACTGCGCACAGGACACTGCCCACAATACATTGCACACAATACACTGCCCACAGAACACTGCCCACAATACACTGCCCACAGAACACTGCCCACAATACACTGCCCACAGGACACTGCCCACAATGCACTGCACACAGGACACTGCCCACAATACACTGCCCACAGGACACTGCCCACAATACACTGCACACAGGACACTGCCCACAATACACTGCGCACAGGACACTGCCCACAATACATTGCACACAATACACTGCCCACAGAACACTGCCCACAATACACTGCCCACAATACACTGCACACAGGACACTGCCCACAATACACTGCCCACAATACACTGAGCATAGGACGCTGCCCACAATACACTGCCCACAGTACACTGCCCATAGGATACTGCCCACAGGACACAGTCCACAATGCACTGCCCACAGGACACAGTCCACAATACACAGCCCACAGGACACTGCACACAGGACACTGCCTAAAATAACAGTGTGCTGATTTGTTAGTGAGAGGGCAGTGTTCTGATTGGTTAGTGAGTGCGCAGTGTTCTGATTGGTTAGTGAGAGGGCAGTGTGCTGATTGGTTAGTGAGTGTGTAGTGTTCTGATTGGTTAGTGAGACAGCAGTGTTCTGATTGGTCAGTGAGTGAGCAGTGTTCAGATTGGTGAGTGAGAGGGTAGTGTGCTGATTGGTTAGTGATATTGAACAGTGCTGTGATTGGTTAATACACACACACACACACAGAGAAAACAGACAGAGAGCCATGTCAATTTGTGTGAGAACCAACCTGGAAACAGCTGCTTTGTGGGAACGCTGACTTGTATCTTCTTTTCGATCTTATAGGCCAGGTCCACCTCCTCCAGGCCCCGCCTATTAGTGCAGAGCCCCGCCTCAAACGTCACGCCCTCCATTCTGTCTGACAACTCCAGGACCTTCAGCACATCAATGTGATTGGCTGAAAGAGAAGGAAGAACACTGATGATGAGCTCACAACAAGGGCATGGAAAAGGGTGATACGGTGGCCAGTGAGTGTCAGTAGAGGGGGGGTGTTTCTGATAAAATGACCAGTGAATGACAGTGGGGGGGGGCGGTGTTCTGATAAAGTGGCCAGTGAGTGTCAGTAGAGGGGGGGTGTTTCTGACAAAGTGGCCAGTTAGTGTCAGTAGAGGGGTGTGTTTCTGATAAAGTGGCCAGTGGGTGTCAGAAGAAGGGGGGTGTTTCGGATAAAGTGGCCAGTTGGTGTCAGAAGAAGGGGGTTGTTTCTGATAAAGTGACCAGTGAGTGTCAGTAGAGGGGTGTGTTTCTGATAAAGTGGCCAGTGGGTGTCAGAAGAAGGGGGGTGTTTCAGATAAAGTGGCCAGTTGGTGTCAGAAGAAGGGGGTTGTTTCTGATAAAGTGACCAGTGAGTGTCAGTAGAGGGGTGTGTTTCTGATAAAGTGGCCAGTGGGTGTCAGAAGAAGGGGGGTGTTTCTGATAAAGTGACCAGTGTGTGTCAGTAGAGGGGTGTGTTTCTGATAAAGTGGCCAGTGGGTGTCAGTAGAAGGGGGTGTTTCTGATAAAGTGGCCAGTGAGTGTCAGTAGAAGCGGGTGTTTCTGATAAAGTGTCCAGTGAGTGTCAGTAGAAGGGGGTGTTTCTGATAAAGTGGCCAGTGGGTGTCAGAAGAAGGGGGGTGTTTCTGATAAAGTGTCCAGTGAGTGTCAGTAGAAGGGGGGTGTTTCTGATAAAGTGGCCAGTGGGTGTCAGAAGAAGGGAGGTGTTTCTGATAAAGTGGCCAGTGAGTGTCAATAGAGGGGTGTGTTTCTGATAAAGTGGCCAGTGAGTGTCAGTAGATGGTGGTGTTTCTGATAAAGTGGCCAGTGAGTGTCAGTAGAGGGGGGTGTTTCTGATAAAGTGGCCAGTGGGTGTCAGAAGAAGGGAGGTGTTTCTGATAAAGTGGCCAGTGAGTGTCAGTAGATGGTGGTGTTTCTGATAAAGTGGCCAGTGAGTGTCAGTAGAAGGGGGGTGTTTCTGATAAAGTGGCCAGTGGGTGTCAGAAGAAGGGAGGTGTTTCTGATAAAGTGGCCAGTGAGTGTCAGTAGATGGTGGTGTTTCTGATAAAGTGGCCAGTGAGTGTCAGTAGAAGAGGGGTGTTTCTGATAAAGTGGCCAGTGAGTGTCAGTAGAGGGGGGGGGTGTTTCTGATAAAGTGTCCAGTGAGTGTCAGTAGAAGGGGGGTGTTTCTGATAAAGTGGCCAGTGGGTGTCAGAAGAAGGGAGGTGTTTCTGATAAAGTGGCCAGTGAGTGTCAATAGAGGGGTGTGTTTCTGATAAAGTGGCCAGTGAGTGTCAGTAGATGGTGGTGTTTCTGATAAAGTGGCCAGTGAGTGTCAGTAGAGGGGGGTGTTTCTGATAAAGTGGCCAGTGGGTGTCAGAAGAAGGGGGGTGTTTCTGATAAAGTGGCCAGTGAGTGTCAGTAGAAGGGGGGTGTTTCTGATAAAGTGGCCAGTGGGTGTCAGAAGAAGGGAGGTGTTTCTGATAAAGTGGCCAGTGAGTGTCAGTAGATGGTGGTGTTTCTGATAAAGTGGCCAGTGAGTGTCAGTAGAAGGGGGGTGTTTCTGATAAAGTGGCCAGTGAGTGTCAGTAGAGGGGGGTGTTTCTGATAAAGTGGCCAGTGGGTGTCAGAAGAAGGGAGGTGTTTCTGATAAAGTGGCCAGTGAGTGTCAGTAGATGGTGGTGTTTCTGATAAAGTGGCCAGTGGGTGTCAGAAGAAGGGGGTGTTTCTGATAAAGTGGCCAGTGAGTGTCAGTAGAAGGGGGGTGTTTCTGATAAAGTGGCCAGTGGGTGTCAGAAGAAGGGAGGTGTTTCTGATAAAGTGGCCAGTGAGTGTCAGTAGATGGTGGTGTTTCTGATAAAGTGGCCAGTGGGTGTCAGAAGAAGGGGGTGTTTCTGATAAAGTGGCCAGTGAGTGTCAGTAGAGGGGGGTGTTTCTGATAAAGTGGCCAGTGGGTGTCAGAAGAAGGGGGGTGTTTCTGATAAAGTGGCCAGTGAGTGTCAGTAGAAGGGGGGTGTTTCTGATAAAGTGGCCAGTGGGTGTCAGAAGAAGGGAGGTGTTTCTGATAAAGTGGCCAGTGAGTGTCAGTAGATGGTGGTGTTTCTGATAAAGTGGCCAGTGAGTGTCAGTAGAGGGGGGTGTTTCTGATAAAGTGGCCAGTGGGTGTCAGAAGAAGGGGGGTGTTTCTGATAAAGTGGCCAGTGAGTGTCAGTAGAAGGGGGGTGTTTCTGATAAAGTGGCCAGTGGGTGTCAGAAGATGGTGGTGTTTCTGATAAAGTGGCCAGTGAGTGTCAGTAGAAGAGGGGTGTTTCTGATAAAGTGGCCAGTGAGTGTGTGTCAGTAGAAGGGGGGTGTTTCTGATAAAGTGGCCACTCACATTATTATACATGCACACACTTGCATAGGACCCCGCTGCCTGAGCATACACAGCAAGAATGTAGAACATATGATATCAAGAGGCATGTGTGTGTCCATATGTGTGTATGCCTGCACACACACACACACGCACACACACATACACATATTAGGCCTGTAGAGTTAAATGGAAACAGATCAGTGCCATTTCACTGAAATACTGTTACAATTAGTCTATTACTAGGCAACAGGTCAACACACACACACACACACACACACACAAATTCACACTGCGTCTGCACGCGAGCAGATACATGTCTGCCGGTTTTTTGTCTTTAAGAAACCTTCTTAAAACCTGAGGTGCTTCTCAGCTCTCTCTCACACACACACACACAAACTCACATTGTGGCCTCTATAAGCTGCACCCATAGGGGACAGTATAGTTATTATCTGTAGAGAATCATGAATAATATGCTAACAATGCTTTGGACCCGCTGCACATGAGCCTAAGGTCACAAGGTATGCTCAATGCCAAGTGTCACCAAAAAGGGTATAGACCCCCACAGAGAGTGAGAGAGAGAGAGAGAGAGAGAGATACACACATATACACACACACAGACAAAAAATACGCTCCGATTGTTAACCTTTCTAGATGTTAATTTAGGTTCAATTGTTACACATTTATTATTTAATTTAATGTTTAACATGTTCCGTGATTCTTGTTGTTCTTTAGATTGCTGTTTTATCAGCACAATCATTATTATTATTTGTATTATTTATTTATTATTATTATTATTATTATTATTATTATTATTATTATTATTATTATAAGTATAAATACTAAATATTAATAATCAAATATTGCTTTGGCAATACGGTATCTAAATAAGGTCATGCCAATAAAGCTTATTGAATTGAACTGAATTGAGAGAGAGAGGACAGAGGCAGAGTGAGAGAGAGAGAGAGGGAGAGAGGGAGAAAACATGTCTGATCTTGGCTTTATCTCCTACTCCTTCTCGACAGTAATCTATCCATCCAACTTGTCGTCTACTGTCAACATCTGTCAACACACACACACACACACAGACTAATAATACCTCCTCCTATTCGAGATAATACCACCATCACTTTAGAGAACACAGTTCCACTGTTCCACACCCCTCTGGCGGAGCCCTGGAGTGGGCGGGGCCTGAGGGGAACCTATAGGGAGACAGACAGTGGTCTACACTTTGATCCTGAACATATACAACTCAACAGGCTGTACTGTTTAGTAGTTTGACACACACACACACACACACACACACACACACACACACACACACACACACACACACCTTTAGCTCAGTGTGTGACTGGGTGCCAGATGTGTGCAATGAGGAAGGGCAGATGAATTAAAAAAATAGTCTCCAGACTTTTAGAAAAACTCCCTCCGCACTCATCCACATTTATTACTACATGAGTGAGTGAGTGTGTGTGAGTGAATCACTTACACCTGTGGAGAGTTTCACACTCTCACACAGTCACTCACACACTCTCACCTGTGGACGGTTTCACTCACCCAGTCACTCATGCACTCACACAGTCACTCATGCACTCACCCAGTCTCTCATACACTCACCCAGTCACTCACACATTTCCCCAGACACTCACCCAGTCACTCACGCACTCACCTAGTCAGTCACGCACTCACCCTGTCATTCACACACTCACCCAGTCACTCATGCACTCACCCAGTTACTCACCTAGTCACACACATTCACCCAGTCACTCACACCTATGGACAGTTTCACACACTCACTCAGTCACTCACACACTCACCCAGTCACTCACTCACATCAGTGTGAATGGGCAGGCAGAACTGCTCTAGGCAGAAAAAACAAGTTTAAATACTTTCATTTTTATGACATCACAAATGAAACTAAAAAGGAACCTCTTCTGTGTCTCAGTTTCCACAAGTGGCTGTGCATTAAAGAGAGTGATATTTTAATAGCGTTTGAAACTCTCTATCAGTGCTGATCACACTCCCTCTTCCGTTTCTCAGGGTGTAAACTGAAGAACCAGGAAACACGGTTCTCCAACAGCAGTGGTCATCACTGAGTCATCCCTTTCCTCAGATGCGGTGTCTGGGGAGAGCAGGGAGGGGCAGTGTGGAGCTGTGGGGGATGGTACAGTTACAGATGTTTTATCTTTTATTTTTCAGCTGGCTCTGATTATGATGCTCTTAAACACACACACACACACACACACACACACACACACACACACACACACACACATTACCTCACAACACAAACATTAACATATAAACAGTACTCACATCTAAATTATAAACACACGTAACTTCACGTAAAACGCACACTCAGAATTAAACCAGGGTCCATGGTCCCTGCGGCTGCCCGATTTGGACTGTGCATGCGCAAACCTTCACTCATGTCGCTTATAGCAGCAGGGAGAGGAGAGGAGCTTTATTGTGAAAAGCAAGTAACTTTAGACAAACACAAACATGAGTTTTAACAGCTGGACTTTACACACCTGCAGGGTGTGTTTATTTAGTTTTAAACAGCTGGGGTTTACACACCTGTAATGTGTTTATTTACAGTTTTAAACAGCTGGAGTTTACACACCTGCAGAGTGTGTTTATTTAGTTTTTAAACAGCTGGAGTTTACACACCTGCAGAGTATTTATTTACAGTTTTAAACAGCTGGGGTTTACACACCTGCAGAGTGTTTATTTACAGTTTTAAACAGCTGGAGTTTACACACCTGCAGGGTGTGTTTATTTAGTTTTAAACAGCTGGAGTTTACAAACCTGCAGAGTGTTTATTTACAGTTTTAAACAGCTGGGGTGTACACACCTGCAGAGTGTTTATTTACAGTTTTAAACAGCTGGAATTTACACACATGCATAGTGTTTATTTACAGTTTAAAACAGCAGTAATTTACACACCTGCAGAGTGTTTGTTTACAGTTTTAAACAGCTGGAGTTTACACACATGCAGAGTGTTTATTTACAGTTTAAAACAGCAGTAATTTACACGCCTGCAGAGTGTTTATTTACAGTTTTAAACAGCTGGAGTTTACACACCTGCAGAGTGTTTATTTACAGTTTTAAACAGCTGGAGTTTACACACATGCATAGTGTGCTTATTTACAGTTTTAAACAGCAGTAATTTACACGCCTGCAGAGTGTTTATTTACAGTTTTAAACAGCTGGAGTTTACACACATGCAGAGTGTTTATTTACAGTTTAAAACAGCAGTAATTTACACACCCCCAGAATGTGTTTATTTACAGTTTTAAACAGCTGGATTTTACACACCTGGAGAGTGTTTATAAAGTATCAGAGATATCAGCAGAGTGCACACACGCATGATGTTCGAACATCAACAGGCTTCTCTCTCTCTCTCTCTCTCTCTCTCTCTCTCTCTCTCTCTCTCTCTCTCTCTCTCTCTCTCTCTCTCTGAGACAAGAGCAGAGTCATATGACTGAGCCACATTTACCCAGAGTTTATTTCTCTGTGCCAGTCTGGGTGACACCAGTGAGAGTATCAGGGTACAACAATGTAAACACACTACAGAGATAGAGAACCACTATTACGCAGAAAAAGCTGAAGAAGATGAAGGAGTAGAAGGAGAAAGAAATAATAGAAGTACTCACTTAAAAAACATGGTTCTACAATGAATATTTAATGAAGAGGATGGTAAGAACATTTAATTAAAAAGAAGAAACTTTTCATGATTAAAGGGTTCTTTTGCATCATGAAGGGGTTCTTCAGGTTGATGGAGAATGTGCTATAGATAGTTCTATACGGCACCAGAAAGTTGCCAAGCTTGTTAAAATAAAAGGAACCATTTTCATGCCGTATAGAAACCTTTTCAATAAGGAACCATCTATAGAACATTCCACAAATAGTGGAAGAATAAGGAGTAGAAATTGAAGAAAAAGAAGATGAAATATTAGAAGAAAATTAAGAACAATTACAAGAAGAAGAAAAGGAAAAGAAGATGTAGGAGAATGGGAAATAGAAGATGATTAACATGATGACTCAGAGGAAGAAAATTAAGAAAGTAGTGGAAAAAGAATTCCCGCTCCGGGTGATTGTCTGTGAGGAATTGGTTGTGTTCTCCCCGTGTCCGCGTGGGTTTCCTCCGGGTGCTCCGGTTTCCTCCCACAGTCCAAAAATACACGTTGGTAGGTGGATTGGCGACTCAAAAGTGTCAAAAGCTCTCCTTCTCCTCTGTCACATTAAAGTAGACTGAACGTAACCCACAGTCCAAAAACACACGTTGGCGACTCAAAAGTGTCCATAGGTGTGAGTGTGTAAATGAATGTGTGAGTGTGTGTGTTGCCCTGTGAAGGACTGGCGCCCCCTCCAGGGCATATTCCTCCCTTGCACCCAATGATTCCAGGTAGGCTCTGGACCCACCACGACCCTAAACTGGATAAGCGCTTACAGATAATGGATGGAAGTGGAAAAAGAGGAGGAAAAAGTAGAAGAAGACAAAGATGAAAAAGAGCTGGTGAACAAGAACAAGAATTCCTTCCAATCTGTCACAGTAAACACACACACACACACACAGCATTGGTCAGCCACCTCCACCTCAGTTGCTGACCTGTTTTGTCCTGCAGGACTGAACCAGCCACGGCTGCCCCTAACCACGAAATGAAAAGACTCCCACTTGCTGGAAACTTCAAAAGATGGTTCAAAACATCTGGAAAGAAGAGAGAAACTGAGTGTGGACCCCAGACAAGAACTGCTGGCTGCTGTCCTCCACCCTTATCTACATTTGTTCCAATGAGGAGATAAGAAAAGCGAGTGGGGGCGCTGTTAGGGGCTCAGTAATGAGATCTCTCTCTCCACTGGACATTCCTAATCCACAGGTTGGTTTTCAGGAAAAACTAAATCTTAAATTTAACCCACTTTAATTTACAGTGACTGGATCTGTATATTTTAAAGGTTTGAGGAATAGATGTACATCATGTGATTGTATGCCATGTCATTTTTCATGACATCCAAATACAGCCAAATTTATAGAGTCTTCATGGACACATTCAACAACAGGAAGGAGATGAAGAGAAGCCTGGACCCAAAGACAGATGAATAAATATAAAAAGGAATAGCTCTTGCCCGTTTGTGGAACAGGACACACGACGTATATTTCTTTGTAAAAACCAGAGGTCTGTATGTATCAAATTACTCCCTCATGGTTTAATCTTCCTGTGATCAGCTCTAAAACCGAAAACTCTTCTTCAGTAACAGCATCTACATGTGGACAGACCTTTACGATGTAACTTCTACAACTTCTCTCAAATCCACCGCCAAGGTGCGAACAGGAACTATGTTCATTACATGAACAAACAACAAATAGTTCCACCTTAATATCTCTGTTGTTCCACATTAATATCTGTGTATTTCCACCTTGATATGTCTGTAGTTCCACCTTAACATATCTGTAGTGTCACTTTAATATCTCTAGTGTCTCTTTAATATATCTATAGTGTCTCTAATATCTCTGTATACTGTCTTTGTAATATCTCAGTAGTGACTCTGTAATATCTCTGTAGTGTCTCTGTAATATCTCAGTAATGTCTGTAATATCTCATTAGAGTAAATAAGGTGTTGGAGTAAATGAAGTACACCTGGTCTGTTTTGTGAATAGAAACATTGTTAATCTGTCAGTGTGAACAGAGTGTGTTATTGTACTTCTACCTCTCTCTTTGTGACACACACACACACAGCAGAAAGCCAGGTGTGTGAAATATCACCAAAGGCATGACCCTCTGAATATAACGGGTCAAAAGTGAATGGGTGAATCATTCAGACACACACATATTTCACTTCACTTTCAGGTGTTTAAATTCCTTACATCTCTTTACAGTTACTTCATTTAAACATAGCTCAAAAAGTAAGGAAATGTGTGTTCTGTAGAGTATTTCTTTGTTGTAACGATGCTTCTTGGCAGTAAAACACCATTGGAGCCTGTTAATTTCCCTTTTAAATGGTGCCACATTTGTAAGGAACATTCATCTGTGGGAGGTTGTCTTTCTTCTTTGTTCTCATTTTCTCCGCTGTTACTCAGTGCTTTTATTTGTCCATGCTCGTTGTGTCTGTTTTGCTACGTTTAACCTCATCTTTGCGCTCTCACATAAACGGGGGTGGGGGGGTGTGGGGGGGTCTTGCTTCACAGCGTGTGGGTTGGTAGACTCCAGATCCACACATTAATGGGAATATGCTCTGAATAGGGGTAAGACTGTCAGAATTAAAGACAGTGTAGTACATTTCACAGTCAGAGCAAAACCTTCCAGACCCAGAATGCAATGCAATTTACCCAATTTGATCTTTACCAAAAGCTGCTGGACAAGAGCATAAACAGAACTTAAAATAAGTTTGTTTTGGCCTCTTTTTTTGCTCTTTGGCACCGCGACCCTGAACTGGATAACCGGTTACAGATAATAAATGAATGCTCCTGGGTTTCCCCGTAGTGTACAGTGCAGTTTCTGTAGTGCTGAGCCTGGAGTAGCAATGACAGAGGCTCTGTTCTCCCTATTACAGCTCAGTAATCTGTGGTTTAAGGTACAAATATTACATAGCATTCCTTTAACCTTTAATTCTGTTTCATAAAAAAAAAAAACATGCTTGGAGGAGAACACTAACTGCAGATTTTGCTGAATGTGTCCCGCTACGGAAACAATGCTGACTACCGAAATGTTATTCTGTTTTTACTGTACAGCAGCAGTTTTACTGTATTCCTCAGGAGCTCCATTCCTGCCAGGATCCCAAAGTGGCAGACATGTTGAGACTCAGCCTTAGAGGTATGCTCCGTCTTTCCATCACACACAGGGCAGAAGCTGCAGGACCTTTCGTTCTTCACAAGCCTCAAACATCCCTCACACACTGATTCCTCACTGCTTCCTTCCTCTGAGGCTTTGTTAAAAACCCAAATAAAATACAACAGGTTTCAGCATCTGGATGCAAACTCACAAGCCTCCAACGTATCAGTGAACAGGACATTTAGTCTCAAAGTTCTTTTTTCAGTTTTCAGTTCTAGAGACACTAGACCAATGGTAATTAATTAAAATGTATTAAGGTCCAGATAGAGAAAA
The DNA here is from genome assembly GCF_029633855.1 of Hoplias malabaricus. Taxonomy (NCBI): domain Eukaryota; kingdom Metazoa; phylum Chordata; class Actinopteri; order Characiformes; family Erythrinidae; genus Hoplias; species Hoplias malabaricus. Next base: position 56,738,163 of record NC_089801.1, on the reverse strand, counting down.
TGTTCTGAAGCTAAGGTCTGGAACATAGTGTATAACTTGCACATGATCAGTGCCATGTCCTGTACATTAAAGTAGCCTCATAGTTATCATTTTATGTCATTAACAACTGAATGTAAAATAAATTACACTTTCAATTACATTTCAAAATACAGTGGAACCTCTACTAACGAACGTCTATACTAACGAACTTTCCAAGATACGAACCGGGCATTTGAATATTTTTTGCTTCCACCAACGAACCATGACTCTAGAAATGAACCCGAGCCTCCGCCGGCGGCTGGAAATGGCCACTGACCCCAATAGGTCAGTCTCCCAGCGCGTCCAGACTTGAGAGAGCTTTTAAGATTAGCAAATTGTAGTTTTAGCAATTTAGCATTAGTGTAAATAGCAGACATCGAAATTCGTGCTAATTTAAGCCGTATCTACGCTTCGTCTCCCCACATTCACTCGCCTACTCTCCGTTATTCCACCCCCCCACCTCCCGTCATACAGCCAGTGCCTGTGTTACTGCTCCAGCCAGTCGTCACGTCTTCAAGTTTGCGATGTGTAACCACTTAAAACTTTATTATTTCTTTTTTATTACTGTTTCCACTGTATATCTTTTATATTTTTAGTAATGCTACATGTATTTTTTGCTAATTTGAGAGTTTTGTAAACATATATCAGTGCAAAGAGGGTGACTGGGGACTGGAACATTAATTGCTTTTCCATTATTTTAAATGGGGAAAATTGACTCGAGAAACGAACATTTCCACTTACGAACCGGGTCATGGAGCGGATCAAGTTTGTAGGTAGAGGTTCCACTGTACTTCAACAACATTTATAAATGTTACAAATAACAAAAAATTCTAAACAAACTGTCCTTAAAATTTACAAATAAAAGAATGGGTTTTTTTTGGGGGGGGGGGGGGGGGGGGGGGGGGGGGTTGGGGGGGAGCATATTTTAAGTAAAGACCCTAATACCTTTTTTAGTTGCTGTTGACTTTATTGCTTTTCCATAACCAGTGTTCTGATTGGCTGTTATTGCTGGAGGGTAGGACTTTATCCGTAAACAGAATCCGTGTTCAGCGTTATGAGAATTTCATCCGTAATCTTTCCCTTCTCATTAAAGTTTCTGGACCTAACTCACACGTCACTTTCGGGACTTACAGACTAATCACATGTGCTTCTGCATATCAAACGTGAGGCTCCTCAGCCAATCAGATCTGTGAATTATGATGAGCGCTGTGAGTGACACACACAGGACAGGGTCAAGATGCCGCGGTCCTGGGGCCATTAAAACAACCCAAGGGACGAGATAAAAAAGATTTCTTAGTTTGATTATTGACTGTTACTTGACAGATATATATATATATATTTATATAGATATAAATACACTGTAGATAGATAGATAATTAGTGTGCAGATTGTAGTTGACATGTATTATACATTTCACCATGTACTAGACTTCTTGTGTACACCAGTACACTTCAGCTGAATTAAATGTGCAAGGCTGTAACTGTAGTAGAACTGAAGCACAGAAAGTTTCTAGACGGCGCCCAGTGTGCCACATGGTACACATGTTTAAAGCAAAGCAAATGGCTGAGAGAGAGAATGAAAACCACCTGTCCAGTCTCCACAACACAAAGAGCACCAGCTAAGAGAGAAATTCCAGAAAAATGCCTCAGAGACACCATTAAGGAGTGAGGCACATTAACCCATCAGTTAGAGAGAGAGAGAGAGAGAGAGAGAGAGAGAGAGAGAGAGAGAGAGAGAGAGAGAGAGAGTTATTAGGACACTGATGACCCGGCAGCTCCGTGAGCCTGAGGTGATGTAACCTAACCCAAAAAATTCCACCACATTTCTCCAACAAGTGTGTTCAGGTTCAACAGCTGAACGACATTCACTCTTTGAGAAATTCACATCTGAACTGTTACCAGACACAAAGAGGATATAAAACATTTACTACAGCCGTAACATCTCAAACACGTGATGACAGAGACACAAAGGATTATCAAAAACACAGATTTACAAACCTTAAAACCCACATCCAGCTTGCTAATTGCAACACCCTTCATTAGCAGAATTATCATGGACACACAAATGGGTTTTTTGATTAACTTTTAAAATTAGCCTTGTTATTTATAGTATTAATGTGTGAACTCACATGGGCACAAAGCAGAAGAGACAAGAATTCATTAGGAATTAGCAAATGTATAACTCATAATGTGATATAATAAAGCAAATATACAGCTCTATGATTAGCAAGAGGGTTAGCATTAAAGCACGAATTTGCAGGAACACTAGCCTTATACACTGTAGAAATATGTAATTATAAGTATTTTATTAGCAGCATGACACCAGCATTCTTCTATGATTATATAAGGCTCTAAAAATGGACAGGGAATGAACAGCGTGTTTGGGCGTGCTACATTTTCTGTGTAGCATTTACACTACACTCTGATACAATTCAGTACTTACAAACATCTATCTACAGCTAATCCAGGCTGTTTTTTCTCCTCCTCTCGACATTAAACTTCAGCGGGACGTAAAGACAGATCCTGGATTGGATTGTTCAAGAAATGACGTTTGACGAGCGGAAGATGTCAGAATGTGATTTCTCACGTCATCGGCTCTGATTTCATTTGATCAGATTCAGTGTGGGCTTTTACAGACGTGACTGATATCTTTATATTCTGCTGGATTTACAAACCAGTGTCCAACTTTGCAGCACATTTTCCACACCTTTTTTTAAAATTTGATATAAATTAAAATGTTAATTTCTCAAGGTACATATAGACAGCAACAAAACGACAACAGCAGACACAGTGCTGGAATGGGGACACACGCCTTAAACAATAAAGAGTATTTACCCCTGGAATAACACTGTTTAAACTCTGAGGACTAGTTTATTAAAATTATTAAATTAATTAACACTGCTGTTTCTTTCTCCTGAAAAAATACCAAAAGAATTTTAGTTTTTAACAGGAAAAATATATTTCACTGCACACTCTCCAACACCATCTCAGGAAACACCCTCCTCCACTCATTTACACTGCTTTCAGTCAGGTCCAGGAGGACCCCTGTCCTGCAAAGGGAATGCTTCTCTCAGCCTAAAACACCCTCCCCAGCACAGAAGTGGTTAAAGCTGTAAGAGTGCATGTGTTTGAGTGGTAAAAACACTGCAGAAGAAGACCCGACTGAGACCCACAGAATTAACACACACAAACACGGTTACAGGACTGAACCAGGTTCACAAGGAGAGCACGGAGATTAACCCTTTACACTATGGGATACTTTAAATTAATTATTAATACTTCATACTGAATAATTCATACCAAACAAATCACAGTGGATATTAATTATCAACAGATAACAAATATTTAATAACAGACATTGAATAATTACTGCTGAGTCATGATACAGTAACATCATATTTGACTCAGTAACTGATAGAAATACTGAATGTATCAATATCTAAATGATACACATATAAATGATTCAGATAAAAATGACTCAATACCTGTTATAAATGATTCAGTAATTGATACAAATGGCTGAATAACTGATAAAAATTATTTTATGTAACTGGTTTAAAAGATTCACCAACTCACATTAATGACTCAGTTACTGATATGAATAATATAAATTATTCAATATCTGATATCAATGTGTAACTGTAAATTATTTCATATGTGTTTCAAATGTGTAACTGTAAATTATTTCATATCGTACATATTACACATTAAACGACATAAATGACTAGTAACTTAAAACTAAACATATCTTAAAAAATGACTCTAAATAACTGATTTAAATGACTCAATAAATGAAATAAATGACTCAGTAAGTGATATAAATGACTCAATAACTGAAATAAATGACTTAGTAAGTGATATAAATGACTCAATAACTGAAATAAATGACTCAGTAACTATATAAATGACTCAGTAAGTGATATAAATGACTCAATAACTGAAACAAATGACTCAGTAACTATATAAATGACTCAGTAAGTGATTTAAATGACTCAATAACTGAAATAAACGACTCAGTAACTATATAAATGACTCAGTAAGTGATATAAACAAGTCAGTAACTATATGGATGACTCAGTAAGTGAAATAAACAAAACAGTAAGTAATATTAACCACTCAGTAACTATATGAATGATACAGTAAGTGATATAAAGGAAACATTAACTACATATAAATGACTCAGTAAATGATATAAATGACCCAATAACTAATATTAATGAATCAATAAATATATAAATGACTCTGTAATTGATATATATTGATATAAATGACTCAGTTAGTCATATAATGACCCAGTAAATGATATATATGACTCAGTTAGTGATATAAATGATGCAGTAACTGATATAAACGACTCAGTGAGTGAATCATGTGTAGCAGACAGTGAAAGTGGATGCATTGCTGTCTGTGCTGTACCTGTGTATGTAGAGGCGGCTGCGGTGTGGAGGACTGAGAACAGCAGTAACGATGCAGTGGCCCCAGCCATGTCCACCGCTGACCCGACACTGACCCCCACCTCACCAGCACAGACAGAGAGAGAGAGAGAGAGAGAGAGAGAGAGAGAGAAAAGACAGAAAGAGTGGCACAGCTGTGTGCCAATGAAGAACAGAGAGAGCGAGGGTCCTTTACAATCCCTCAGTCCTGCAGAAACAAATTGACTTACATATATTTGCACATCTCTCACTCTCGTTTCTCTCTCTCTCTATCTCTAAATCTCTATCCTGCTCCTCTCCCCTCTCTTTTCTCTCCTCCACTCTATTCTCTTTCCCTCCCACTCCTCTCCCACTCTTGTTTCCTTCTGTCTCTCTCACATCCCCTTACATTCTCTCTTCCTTTCTCTCTCTCTCTCTCTCTCTCTCTCTCTCTCTCTCTCTCTCTCTCTCTCTCTGTGGTATGTGAACACATGGACAGAGGATTTAACTTTCTTTTCTTTGATCTTTTTCAGATTACTCACATGCTGTTGATCAGATTCAGTGGTTCTCTTTTTGCAGCAGAATTTCATCATTTAAAAGAAGTGATTTTTAAATAAATTGTAAAGGTTTTGTTTGTTTGTTTTTAAATTACATAAAACCACAATCACATTCTCACAGCAATTTTCAATGAGGGAATCCTAGGATCACTTACAGCTCAGCTGGAGGAAGATAATCTATAAACCATTAGGAATGTGTAAATAAGTATATGATATTAACACTGACCATAACCGTGACATATATGTCACATATATTCACTACTTAATATACAAGTGTGTGGCCAAACGTTTGTGGACAGCGTCCAGCATTTCTTCTCAAATGAAGGCTATTAACCATGAGTTTGTTCACTTTTCAATACAATAACTGACCTTCTTCAAAGGCTTTACACTAGACACTGTAACATTGCTGTGAGGATCTGATGGTGTTCAGCCACATTAATAAGTTCAGATACAGAGTTGGGATGATTAGATTAGATGCCATGCCCATCATGAAAAGGTTATTGGCTGGAGCTTCATCCCTATTTAATCACTACCACACTGCTTTGACATTGAGAACAATTAGTGATGTAATCACAACGCTCACTAGAAATATATCTGTGTTAATATATCTGTGTGTGTGTGTGAGTGTGTGTGACAAACACACACACACACACACACACACACACACACACATGCACACACACACACACACACACACACACACATGCACACACACACACATGCACACACACACACACACACACACACACACACACACATGCACACACACACACATGCACACACACACACACACACACACACACACACACACACACACCTATGCACTCAGAAACATGCTAGGACAGGATTGAGAGCTGCCCACCTGATAAAATATGCTTGGGCACATTCTACATTCCTCTAACTGTCTGCTTAGAGGCTAAAGGGTTCACAGGGGATCCGCACGGCTCGATGAGGGGCAGCGGTTGAGCAAATTACGATACTGTTGCCACAGCAACAAAACCCCCAATGGGAGCTTACACTACATGTACAAAAGTTTGTTTACCTCTACTTTAAGGTGCATCCATTGTGGACGAAATTTGTCTAATCTCCAGAAAGTCATTGAGGATGTGACCATGAGCAGAGCGCCATCATGACCAATGCCAGGAGTTAACCCAAAGTGGACTGTGGAGCAGGGAACGGTGTCCTATAGAGGTTCAGAGAGGTTTCTGCTGATCCAGCACTAATCATCTACCATTAATAGCATACCTCTGCTACAGGGGGAGTTGAAAGTGGCAGGACTCCTTTTTATTTCAGAAAGGAAAGGGGAAATGACATCTGAATACCCCAGAGAGTAAAGGGTGAAGGGCTTATCTTTAAGGCTATGTCTGGAACATGAGTGCCATCTTGAACACCACCATACTGGATCAAGGGCATGTTTTTCCAATGGGAAGGTGGTCATGTGGCACATTAAGACAAGAATTGTCTCAGAAATTGATTGCCGCCGATCAGGTTTGCAAAAACTCTTGTAAAAAAAATTAATAATCATTTTTCTCAGTTACATCGTCACTGTCCCAAGAAAACTATGTATCATAAATAATAGTAACCTTACAGGAAACTGACAAACGTTTTTAAATATCACTGGAAGTTGATTTTATTCAGAGTAATTTTGGAGAGTTTTTATTGGTCATTCGTCATGAAAAATTCACACCGTGTGAAGAGTAGCTGCTGTGTTAATTATGTAGTAAACTAAACAAAAACTGAGATATAGATTTTGATTGGACAGCGACAGTATGAAATATTGTCTTTATTGTCTTCATACTATTTACAGTTAAATACAGGGTTTAAATGATTGGCACATAATTGCCTCTTGTTTTAATTTACATTTACATGTGGTGTGTAATTAAGACATGGTGGAGAACAAAACCTGTTTACACACTCAGTGTAGGGACTTGGCTTTTAAACATAAATCCTTGCATTTTAAAGTGAAGACATGGTAAATGAAAGGGAATGGGGAAGCTTAGGTTAGGGTAATAATAGGGTTAGAGCGAGGTTAGGTTTGGGTTACATTCAGGGATCTGGTTAGAATAAGGACTAAGATTAGGATAAGTCTCAGTGTTATGGGGTTAGGATTGGGGCGAGAGTTGTGGATAAGGGTAAGGGTAAGTCTCCACAAAATTAAGAGAAACCTGTGTAATGCCCCATGAAAATGTGTGTGTGTGTGTGTGTGTGTGTGTGTGTGTGTGTGTGTGTGTGTGTGTGTGTGTGTGTGTGTGATTAATGTGTTGAGGGTAAAGTGAGGTCGTCAGGACCCAGAGGGAGTGAGAGAGCGAGATGGAGAATAGGAAGTCATGAAAGTGACAGAATGAACCTGCAGATAGAGAAACATAAGTAAAAAAAGGGAGAGAAAGAAACCATCAGAAAAAAACAAGTGTCTGCTTATTAACGAGAAGGAGAAAGGAAGGGTAGAGGTTAGGGTTAGGGCTAGAGCAAGGGGCTTGTGTAAATGTTGGGGTTAAAGTTAGGACTAAGGTTTTGGGCTTGGTTTAGTGTGAAACTTGGGTTGTGGGTTTGAGTATTTTCAGGATTAGGATTAGTGTTAGGATTACAGTTAGGTTTAGGGTTGGATTAAAAGTAGTTTATTTAAGGTTAAGGTTAAGGTAGATCTCTGTTAAATTAACATAAGTCCATTGAAACAATGAAGACTTTCTCTCTCTCTCTCTCTCTCTCTCTCTCTCTCTCTGTGTGTGTGTGTATGATTGATTGATTAATGTTTTCAGGGTAAGATGAGGCCATCAGGACCCAGAGGGAGTAAGAGAGAGGGACGGAGGAGATGAAAAGAACGAGTAAACTTGCTGATGCCACAGTTTCTTTCACTATCAAGAAAGTGTTAACTTATCTTATGAGAGAAAGAGTAGGGGTTAAAAAAAGAAAACAGAGAAAAATCAAGAAATACAGAAAGAGAGAGAGAGAGAGAGAGAGAATACTGTACATGAGGTAAAATCCCATAATGTCACTCATTTCCCTGTTTTTCACAGTCTCTCTCTGTCCCTGTTTTCTCTCTTTTTTGTATCTGTATTCTATCCTTTTCTCTCCCATTACTTCACTCTTGTCCCTGTTTCCTAGTTTTTCTAATTCTCTCTGTCTGTCTCTCTATCACTTCTCTATCTCTTTGAATTCTATTCCTGAGGTCTGGTAGGTGTAATATTTCTCCACAGGGGGGAGCCAGTGCTTTACATTCGCAACAGCGTGTGAAACTGTCCACAGGTGTGAGAGTGTGAGTGACAGGGTGAGTGAGTGAGTTACTGGGTGAGAAACTGTCCACAGGGATGGTTCCTTTGATTAAATCAAAATTATTATTATTTTTTAAATATATACAAATAATAAAAAAATAAGACTTATTGAAAATAACATTTTAGTTAAAACATAAAAATTGTATGACTCACACACACACACACACACACAATCATATTTACATACATTTTCTGTGTATGTAAATGAAAGATATTTTAACCTATTTGTAATTAGAAAACTATTAAAATAATTACCCCTCCCTGGATCACAACCTTAAAGTGGTGGAGGGGTTTGCGTGCCTTTGTGAGCCTAGGAGCTATGTAGTCGGGGACAATAGCCCCTGGTAGGGTCTCCCAAGGCAAATTGGTCCTAGGTGATGGGTTAGACAAAGAGTGATCCATAAAGACCAAGATGAACAGATTAAGAACAGGGACACAGCCTCCCTTGCTCAGAGTAGGGTTACCGAGGCCTCACCCTGGAGCCAGGTCTGGGGGAGGGTCTCCTTGGTGAGCGCCTGGTGGCCGGACTTTCACTCATGGGGTCCGGCCGGGCTTAGCCCGAAGAAATAACATTGGTCCACTCTCCCATGGGCCCACCACCTGTGAGAGAGGTAGTAATCCGGGTCTGGTGCATTGTGGATCAGGTGGCGGTCAGGGTCGGGGGCCCTGGCGTTCTGATCCTCGGTTACTGAAACTGGCTCTTGGAACATGGAACGTAACCTCTCTGGTGGGAAAGAGCCTGAGCTGGTGCGCGAGGTTGAGAGGTACCTGCTAGATATAGTTGGGCTCACCTCGACACACAGTATGGGCTCTGGACCCAATCTCCTTGAGAGGGGCTGAATGCTCTTTCACTCTGGAGTTGCCCAGGGTGAGAGGCATAAGGAAGGAGTGGGCTTACTCATAGCCCCCTGGCTTAGCGCCTGTACGTTGGGGTTTACCCCACTGGACAAGAGGGTAATTTCCCTGCGCCTTCGGGTTGGGGAAAGGGCTCTGACGGTTGTTTGTGCTTATGCACCGAACAGCAGTTCAGAGTACCATGCCTTCTTGGGGACCCTAGAGGAGGTGCTGGAGAACACTCATTCTGGGGACTCCATTGTTCTGCTGGGGGACTTCAACGCTCACGTGGGTAATGACAGTGAGACCTGGAGGGGCGTGATTGGGAGGAACGGCCCCGCTGATCTGAACATGAGTGGGGTTCAGTTATTGGATTTCTGTGCCCCTCACAGTTTGTCCATTACAAACACCATGTTCGAGCATAAGGGTGTCCACAAGTACACCTGGCATCTGGATACCCTAGGCCGCATTTCAATGATCGACTTTATAGTCATATCATCGGACCTGCAGCCATATGTTCAATATTCCACAATGCGGATTCCGCCCGGATCATGGAACACAGGACCAGCTCTTTACCCTCGCTAGCATCCTGGAGGGTGCATAGGAGTTTGCTCAACCAGTCCACATGTGTTCTGTGAATCTGGAGAAGGCATTCGACCGTGTCCCTCAGGGTATTCTGTGGGGGGTGCTCTGGGAGTAGGGGGTACTGGGCTCTTTGCTACGAGCCATCCAATCCCTGTATAAACAGAGCAGGAGTCTGGTTCATATGGCTGGCATTAAATCCGACTGGTGACTGTCTGTGAGGAGTTTGTCCCTGGAGCTGAGACAGCAACACTACTAATATAATGATGAATTAGGTTTACAGTTAACAGTAAAGCTGGAGCAATTGTGATAACTGCTAAGCTGACTTGTTCACTGAACAAATTAAGAGCTAGCCATCCAGACAAATTGCACAGTGAAACTATACAAATTAATCAGGAATCTAACTTGATAGTGTCACCTAACGTTGAAGAGTTTTATTTCTGTGGTCACCTCATGTAGAAATACTCTCCACCCGAACACATCTAGCAGACAAACACAGAAGAGTACAGACACAAGGAAACCTTATGAATGCTCATATTATTAGTAGTATTGTTATTATATTGTGGGAAGAGATATGCTTGTCAAGAATATTCTCAAACAACAGCAGTGCATTCACACTGAAGAGAAAATATCCTTGTTCAGAGTGTGGGAAGAGTTTTAAAACACAGATTTAATCGTCACTTAATCGTCACCAGCAAATTCACACAAAAGAGAAACCATATTACTCTTCAGAATGTGGGAAGTACTTTGTTGAACATTGTAATCTGCAAACACACCAGCGCATTCACACAGGAGAAAAAAGGTATCAGTGCTCAAAGTGCGGAAAGTGTTTTACTTAGCAAATTTCTCTCAAATATCATGTGCGCATTCACACAAGAGAAAAGATATCAGTGCTCAGAGTGTGGGAAGAGTTTTATTCTTGTTTGTCTTCTCCAAGGGGCGGCACGGTGGCGCAGCAGGTAGTGTCGCAGTCACACAGCTCCAGGGACCTGGAGGTTGTGGGTTTGATTCCCGCTCCAGGTGACTGTCTGTGAGGAGTTGGTGTGTTCTCCCCGTGTCCGCGTGGGTTTCCTCCAGGTGCTCCGGTTTACTCCCACAGGTGGATTGGCGACTCAAAAGTGTCTGTAGGTGTGTGTGTCTGTGTTGCCCTGTGAAGGACTGGCGCCCCCTCCAGGGTGTATTCCCGCCTTGTGCCCAATGATTCCAGGTAGGCTCTGGACCCACCGCGACCCTGAACTGGATAAGCGGTTACTGATAATGAATGAATGAATGTCTTCTCCAAGAACACCAGTTCATTCACAAAGGAAAGAAACCATTTTACTGTACAGAGTGTGGGTTGAATTTTAGGAGATTTTGTTCATTCAGCTCATTCACACAAGCCAAACGTATCGGTGCTTAGTGTGTGGCAAGAGTTGTAATCAGCTGAGAAATTTTAAAAGACACCAGTGCATTCACACTGGGGAGAAACCCTATTAGTGCCTAGAGTGTGGGAAAAGTTTTAATAAACACAGTATTTTTAAAATACACCAGCACAATTACACAGCAGAGAAACCTGCCTGATGAAATATTTAATATTCACTTTACCTATTCAGATTTTTTCTTTGAGAGATTTTTTTTCCTAATCTGTGTTGACACATATTCTCTATAGCTTCTGGAGACAAAATTTAATTCTCGAATTGAAGTATTGACTCCACTTCTTAAAAGCAACCAATATGAGGAATTTTTTTAAATGATTTTAAACTATACACACTTTTGAGTCACCAATCCACCTACCAACGTGTGTTTCTGAAGCGTGAGAGGAAACCAGAGCACCTGGTGGAAACCCACACAGACACAGGGAGAACATACCACACTCCTTCCAGACAGTCACCCGGAACGGGACTGGAACCCACAACCTCCAGGTGCCTGGAGCTGTGACAGAGACACTACCTGCTGCACCACTGTGCCACCTTGGTCTGATTCAGTTTGCTGGATATATTGGTTTTTCAAGGACACAGTCATTTCATATATTCAGCGTCCTCTTGAAATTTATACTCAATGTCAATGGTCAAGCCCTTGGCTGAATTATCAGAATCAATGTACGCGATTGGCCACATTATATTAGATGTAAACAGACGTGAGATAAGTGGTGTGTCACTTTTCTGACAGATGGTTTTGGCAGTGATGCTGTGCTTGTTTAAACCCGTATTTCGTATTTCATTGCCTTTGACATATGTGACTAATATACGTCAGGATACCCGGATTCAGATCAAAATACCAGACTTTGCTAGGATCACAGGACATCTAGTTGACCTTAATGTATATTTTCTCAAATGTGGAAAAATATTTTGTAAAAAGGGGCATTCCTCGGACCAATTCCCCAAGCAGATGAGCTACAGGTTCTTTTTGTGCTGTCTGTGTTAGTGTAGCGATGGTGAATAAATATATCGTAAGCTGTTGTTTGCTGAATAAAATGCATAAAACACTGTATAAAATGCCGTCTGCCTCCTTGAAATATAGCGTGTATGAGCAGCAGTGCAGTCGCCTTGGGGGACATTGGAAAAATAGAGGAGCATTTTCAACATTTGTTTCTGTTTGACAATTATTTTTATTTTTATTTTTCTCTTCCAGAAAGTAAAAACATCTCTCCGCAGGTTCCCTCACTCTACAGTTCTGTTTTATTTCCAAAGATTCATGACGACATCCCGAAGAAAAATAACCTTTAACACACAGTTGACAACAGGAGAGATTAAACCTGAGTTCAAATGTGAATTCAATAACTAGAATCTTGCTTTTTATCCTGTGAATATTTATTTGAATTTGACAATTGATTATTTTTGTTTTTCTCTTCCAGAAGGTAAAATCACCTCTCTGCAGGTTTCCTCTTACTGCACTCCACACTTCAATTTCATTTACGCAAATTCATGAAGAAACATCACCAAGAGGAAAAAACTGTATCACAATGTTGACCTCAGGAAAGATGAAAGAAGAGGATGAGGAGTGTGGAAGCTAGAGTTTTCCGGAAGCATTTTTGGCTGCTCCCAAAAACAGGATAATACAGACCAATGGAAAACTAATGTATGCTGTGAAAGGTTTTGCTGTACAGTGTTATGTCAAAGAACACCAGCGGATTCATAGAGTATCAGTGTTCAGAGTGTGAGAAGACTTTACTCATCTGAGTGCTCTCTCAAGTCACCGGCACATTTACACAGAAGAGAAACCATATCAGTGCCCAGAGTGTGGGGATGAATTTTAGCAGAATGAGTCATCTCAGAAATCACTAGCGCATTCACACTGGAGAGAAATCGTATCAGTGTGGGAACAGCTTTTCTGAATGGGATCATCTCAGAATTCATCAGCAGGTTCACACTGGAGAGAAACCATATTAATGTTCAGAATGTGGGAGGAATTTCAGAATGTGGGAGGAATTAATGTTCAGAATGTGGGAGAAGATGAGTCATCTCAGAAATCACTAGCGCATTCACATTGGATAGAAATCATATCAGTGCACGGAGTGTGGGATGAATTTTAGCAGAATCCATAGTCTCAAAAATCACTGGCGTATTCACACTGGACAGGAACCATATCAGTGCTCCAAGTTTGGAGAGTGTTTTACTCATCCAAGGTATCTCAAACCACTCCAGTGAGTTCACACAAGAGAGAAACCATATTGGTGCTCAGAGTGTGGAAAGACAGAGATTTTCTCAAGGGAGTAATCTCAAAATTCACCAGCTCATTCACACAGGAATAAAACCCTACCAGTGTTCAATGTGTGGGAGGAATGTTTGCAGACTGAATAGTTTCAAAATCATCAGTGCATTTACACAGGAGAGAAACTGTATCAGTGCTCAGACTTTGTCACAAGTCTGAATTCTCTCAAAGTACACCAGCGTATTCAAACTGGAAGGAAAAGATGTTCTTGTTCAGACTGTGGGATGAAATTTAGGAGGCTGTGTATTCTCCAGAAACACCACAGCAGTTGCACTAGAAGTAAACCATATCAGTGCACGGAGTGTGGGAAGAGTTATTCTCACCTGGGTTCTCTCAGAAAACATGCATGCAGCATGTTCACACAGGATAGAAACCGTATTAGTGTTCAGATTGTGGGATGAAGTTTTTGCAGACTAAATGAGCTCAAATGTCACCGGCTCATTCACACAGGAGAGAAACCATAAGGGTTTTACTTAAAAGAATCATGTAAAAACACACCAGCTCATTCACACAGGAGAGAAACTATCAGTTCTGAACTCATGAACAGTGGAAAGTAGCCAATGAACCTCACACAGATAGAGCACATTTCTGTTTTATTTCTGTTTATTTATTTATATAACATTAATTACAGTGTCCTCTGTAAGATAACTCTGCATTTCAGGCTCTGAGATTTTTTTAGATTTTCTGAAGCTTGACCTCCACGGACAACGTCAGGGTTTGTGCTGAAGAACCAACTCTTTTTTTGCTTTCAAATGGGAATGAAATTTTTTGGTTTGCAAACCAATTTATATCGTTGGTAATGCGCTGAACTGTTCCAGATGAAATTTACGAACTGGAACCTCTCCAGTTCGTCATTGGTGGAAAAGTATTGAGTGATCTGATTAATGTTTTTAGGTTTTGGGGTCTGGAACATTTAAAGGAAAACTATGTAATATTTTTGCCTTAAAATTGCAACTTCAAAAAATCAGTTACACTAGAGGGTTATTCAAAAACGTTTCTTTGAGAGAATGCTTCTTGATCTGAGTTCACTGACAATCTGTTTGTAAACCTGCAGTTTTTGCAAACAAAATTAAATTCCAGTTTTTAATATAACAAACCAACTAATATGAGAACATTTGAAGGATTTTGTTGTATAATGAAAGAATAATGAAAGAATATTTTTGTAAATTATGGCAATAATTGGCTGAATTAGCTGAATCTATGAACAAGACTGGACATTAGTTAGACATGTACATAGACATAAATTGTGAAATAACTGGTTTGTTGGTTTTTGGCCATGATCTGTTTATTTTTTAAACCAAATTGTATGTCTTTGACATAAGGGACAAATGGACTCTGCTCTATATCAATCCACCAATCTGTAGTTTTGGGTAAGACCACGTCATCTGTAATAGATTTCACTCTAATTATAAAAGACCCAGTTTAGTATCTTTGTTAGATGTGATAATCTGTGCCCTTGGCTCCTTTTTTTTTTTTTTTTTTAAACATGATGTGATCATATACACAGCGGATGCAGCCAGAAAAGTGCTGGTTTTATAAGGTTTATAAGTCTGGTCATCATGGCCTCACAATTAACATTATGTCACCGACTGCTGGTTTGTCATGCTCTTCGCAGCATGATTTTATATTTCTGTGTGGACAGAAGGAGTTTAAAAATAGTGCTTGTGGGAACAGGGAATTAAATTTTAAAAACAATTCCAAAAGTATGATTTGATTAATTTTATTTCTTAGATCCTTTGAATTGTTCAAAGAAGCTTTATGATTTTTGTACTCTTTATATATATAAATATAAAAATACACACAGATGGTACTGTGTGGTAATGAAACAAATTTTAAGCACCTGAGTGATTTAGAAAGCTATCTCATCAGTAAGAGTTTTTTAGCGCAAAGAAAAAAACAAAAAACCTCAAAACAAACTAATAGTGAAATAAAACCCAATAACATTATTTCAGCATTATTTTATATTCATATTATGTTAAATATTGATTACTAGTATTATTATATTTATAGTAATATTTTTACATTATTAGTAATTAGTGATTTCTGTTTGTGAATGTGTTGTTTAACCTATTCCAAATCTCTTCTTGTGCCAGTTTGTTTTATTGTGTTTATGTTTTTTATTATTGTAATTATTTTAAATAATAATAATAATAATAATAATCTCAGGTGCTTAAGACTTCTACACAGTATTGTATGTGTACAAAATGTGCAGCAATTTTATATCTAGTGTTCAGTAAACAAGGACATGAATGTTAGCCCACTCTGTGTGTATGAACATTAGCATTTATTAAGTCTGATGGCAGCTCAGAATAACTTTAAAGTGCAATGTTACATGAGTGTAGTTCAGGTCATGTTTGTTTTCAGGGTTTGGTGGGCGCTGATGTTGTGAGCAGTTTAACAGCTCGAGTGTACAAACCTGGTGTTTCTGGCTCGAACCATTCTGATATTTCCTTCCAGATGGCAGCGGGTGGGACAGGAAGTAGCTGGGGGATGTGGGGTTTGAGGTGACACTGCTGGATTTCCTTAGGCGTCTTTTA
This sequence comes from Hoplias malabaricus, assembly GCF_029633855.1. Taxonomy (NCBI): domain Eukaryota; kingdom Metazoa; phylum Chordata; class Actinopteri; order Characiformes; family Erythrinidae; genus Hoplias; species Hoplias malabaricus. The sequence continues at coordinate 56,722,265 of NC_089801.1, read as the reverse complement.
TTGTAAACGTCCTGTATTGGGGGGAGAACAGCTGCGGGGAGGGACTGGGCAGTTTTCACAACAGTTTGCAGGACCTTCCCTTCAGCAGCAGTGGAGCTACTGTACCACACTGACGCAACACCCTAGTCATGAACTGAACACTGGTGGGAGGCGGGGGGGACTCAATAAACCATGAGATTATATTTTATTACTATTATTATTCATTGATGGTCTGTAACCCTTATCCAGTTCAGGGCGGCAGTGGGTCGCAAGGCAGGAACACACCCTGGAGGGGGCGCCAGTCCTTCACAGGCCGGCACACACTCACACATTCACTCACACACTAACACCTACGGACAATTTTGAGTCGCCAATCCACCTACCAACATGTGTTTTTATGTGTTCCACCCAGAGGAAACCCTACTTGCCATTTAATGTTTAAACAATACAAGTGATACATGTCTATGTACATAATGACTATGTACATGACATAAACAAGAGCAACAAAAGTAAGTACTGCACTGTTGAATTTATGATATATGTAATCTGTCTGTAAAAATATGATGAATAGGAAGGACAGTGACAGAAATGGTCAGTCTAGGGAACAAGAATAAAGTGCAATGTAACAGCAGGTCAGATAAAGTCTGAATACAGTAGAATATAGAGATGTGTGTAAAGAAATTATCTTAAGTTCAGAGATAGAAATGATGGAGCAGCAAGAGAGACAGGAAGAGAGGGGCGGGCTGGTCTGTGGGGGAGAGAGCGAGAGAGAGAGAGAGATGTCAGGTCTGTAGGAGAGAAAAAAGATAGGAGGCCACAGAGAGAAAGAAGCGTCTGGTCTAGTTGGAGAGAGAAAAACGAGAAAGAGGAAATAAAGGGAGGTCAGGTCTGTAGGTGGAGAGAAAAAAAAACGAGAAAGAGGGGTCTGTAGGTGGAGAGAGAAAAACAAGAAAGGAAACAATGGGAGAGGCGTCAGGTCTGTAGGCGGAGAGGGTTAAATACGAGAAAGAGTGGGATAGAGAGGTCAGGGCTGTAGGTGGAGAGGGAGAAACGAGAAAGATAGAAGGCAGAAAGAGAGAGAGCGAGCGAGAGAGAGAGAGAGAGAGAGAGAGGTCAGGTCTGTAGGTGGAGAGAGCCGAAACAGCGAGACAGAAATAGAGGGATCAATGTCTGTTGGTGGAGAGAGAAAAACTGAAAGTTAGACAACAAAGAGAGCGAGCAGCGATTTTCTTCTATATGAAGCTTTTAAGGTTTGTACAGTAAATCTATAGATTTTTCACTATTGTCTTTGAAAATAAAAGTCGCTAAATCGTCGACGCTGTCCTGTCTCTTTAAAATGTAGTGTGTGTGACCAGCAGTGCAATCTAACTTGCTGCCGCCTGCTCTCCAGTGGAAACACCGTTACAGCAGCGAGGACTGATCGGTCACTGTCCAATCAGAGAGCGGGTGGTATGAAGCTGCAGCCAATCACAGCGCAGGGGGCGGGTGTTGTCGAGAGGGACTGTGTATGAGGGTGAAGCAGAAGGAGAGCTGTGTACTGGAGATAAATCAGAAGCTCTTATTGAAGGTAAAAATCTGTGGAAGACTTTTCAACACTGTTTACACAGGGCTTGGACTCTTTCTCAGAAACGGGGGCAGACAGATTCTCTCTCTGAGAAGGAAGATGGAGAATGGGGGAGGGGGGAGATATGGCCACTGAGAGCTCAAGAGCTCTTTCTGGATTTGAGTTTTATTGTGATATATGGTGATAGTATTGTGTATGTTCTAACAGACATACATGGATAATGGAATTAAAAGCAGCATTATGGTAAACTCATACGAAATTAACGTATAGATTTTTAAAAATATATTAAAGTGTGTATTAGTGTGTGTGTGTGTGTGTGTGTGTGTGTGTGTGTGTGTATGTGTATATGTATTTACCTCATACCCATAGTGTACATGTAGAGTGTACAGATACATTGCTGTCCGAGACAGAAATAATAATCTGAGCAGCAGTATTTATATTTTCTGTAAATGTGCGTTTTGTTCCATTCATAGCAGCTTAAATCGCGTTACACTCCACTGTTCATGAAAGTCAGTACTGTTCCTGCCGTCTTGATGTGAAAGAGGAGAAGGCAGAAGGTGGAGGGGGTTCAGAAACCACATCTCTGTCCCAGTGCTTGAGGAGTTGGAGGAAGGGCCATATGTAAAGCATTAACATTCCTTATGGCCTGTGGCAAGAAATGTTTCCGTAACCTGGTGGTCTTTCATTTAATTCCGGTAACATCCACCAGATGGAAGAAGTGTAAAGAGGCTAATATTAGCTCTTAGCTAAAAGTCTGGGAGATAGTAATATTTTATATTTGTGTTGGAGAATGTTACTTAGTCATATTTATTCCATTCCAACTCTCTGCTGGGTTTTTGTTTTGTGTGATTCCAAAAAATAACATTTTTACTTCCGCCCTAGTAATATATTAGGTCTGAGATAGAGTATTTTCTTCACTAAATTGACAGTAGCCATATTTCTACTGTGGTGTTTTGCTGCTTGATATGCTCCAGGTCTCCTCTTCCACCACAAGATCTTTATTTTGTTTTCCTGTAAAAGGAGGTCTGAAATGGCCTCTCCCTGGGAGGATCCATCTTGGTTTGTGAGCTGGGACTGTGCCAAATGTAGTGTAGATTTTTGGTTCTGGACTCACACAGACATAACTACATTTGTGAGGGACAGAAAACGTACTGATGTGGGAGAACATTAATATGTTATACGCTATGTTCTTTTCTGTGAATTAAGTGCTATAAAATGTAGTCATCTTAATAATCCTGCATGTTATAATTTAGAAAATATGATAATGCTAAGCAAAGATGGTAAACAAAACAAAAACACATAAACCTGGGAATACTACCTGAATACCCCATGGTTTAGTCCCTACTCGGCTCACTCTGAACCATGACCAGGTACCACATTTACCTAATGGAAATATAACAAAGCTGAGCAGATTTGTGTACCAATCAGTGGGAATGTGCCATAAGTGGACTAGAACCAATGATCTAGGTGCCCATTATTCTCCAAGGAACCTCTTTTTGTGGCCATTTATACTCTGCTCTTTAATGCCTTCCATTCTTCTTCACAGAAGAACTGTTTGTTTGGGGTGGGTAAATATCACTTCCAATTAAGCCTGTTAGAAACTTTATACTTCACTTACCAGCATTTACACATAATGTCCTTCTTTGTATTAATCTGAACACTTGAAAAACATCTTACAAGTTGTTTTTTAATTTGAAATTGAAATTTTCCTTTGTCTTTTTCTCCTCCAGACAAGCAAATAATATCTCCTGCGCTTAGAATCCAATTAAGTGCCACTTCCACAAATAAATCAGAAAAAATTACCAAGAGAAATAAATCACAATGCTGAAAGTTGGAGAGATTAAATGTGAGGATGAGGAGTGCGGAAGTTCCAGTTGTCAGGAAACATCCTCGGCTGCTGTCCAGACTAATCCATCTGATATAGAGTCACCGAAAAATACCTACAAAGAGGAAACTTATGACTGCTCGGAGTGTGGGAAGAGTTTCACTGTGCTGAGTTTTCTTGAAGAACATCAGCTCATTCACACAGGAGAGAAACTGTATTCCTGCTCGGAGTGTGGGCAGAGTTTTACAGAACAACGTATTCTTAAAACCCACCAGCGTGTTCACACAAAAGACAAACCATATTCCTGTCCAGAGTGTGGCCAACGTTTTACAGAACAGCGTAATCTGCAAACACATCAGCGCATTCACACAGGAGAAAAACCTTATCAGTGCACAGAGTGTGGGAAGAGTTTTAATCAAATGAGTAATCTAAAAAAACACCAGCGCGTTCACACAGGAGAGAAACCGTATCAGTGCTCTGACTGTGGGAAGAGTTTTGCTCAGCTACGTCATCTCCAAGAACACCAGCTCATTCACACAGGAGAGAAACCATATTACTGTTCAGAGTGTGGGATGAATTTTAGGAGACTTAATACACTTCAAGACCACCAGCGCACTCACACAGGAGAGAAACCATATTCCTGTTCAGAGTGTGGGAAAAGATTTGTTCAACAGAGTTCCCTTAAAATACACCAGCGCGTTCACACAGGAGAGAAGCCGTATCAGTGCTCTGAGTGTGGGATGAATTTCAGCAGACTAAGTACACTCCAACAACACCAGCGCACTCACGCTGGAGAGAAACCATATCAGTGTACAGAGTGTGGGAAAAGCTTTACCCATCAGAGTTCTCTCAAAGTACATCAACGGATTCACACAGGAGAGAAGCCCTATCAGTGCTCAGAGTGTGGGTCGAATTTTAGGAGACTGAAGGATCTCCAAGACCACCAGCGCATTCACACAGGAGAGAAACCATATCAGTGCTTAGAGTGTGGAAAGTGTTTTACTCAACAGAGTACGCTCAGAGGACACCTGAGCATTCACACTGGAGAGAAACCATTTCACTGCTCTGAGTGTGGGATGAATTTTAGGAGACTGAGTCACCTCCAAGAACACCAGCGCATTCACACTGGAGAGAAACCGTATCAGTGCTCAGAATGTGGGACCAATTTTAGGAGACTGAGCCATCTTCAAGAACACCAGTACATTCACTTCAGAGAAAGATCGTATCAGTTATCAATGTTACATCATCTTTCATTTTAAGTACAATTTCTAATTTCCTTTGGGAATTTAGGATAATTGCTGAAAGTTAATTTTTTGCCCATTTTCTGAAGCTTCTCAACTGTCTGATTGCGAATGTCTGATTCTCCTCTTTATGAAAATGTCATAGATAACAATTCTGGATTGCAGACAGGGTATTTAAGTGCACACATTCAGTATAAACATAGCCATGCTTGCTAAACTGGTGCAGAATGGAGACTGGCATTGTCTTGTTGAAATAACCATGGACTTCCTGGGAAAAGATGTCACCTCGACGGAAGCATGCAGAGAAACATGTATTAAATCAGTGGAATATTCACTCATAAGCCAGTCACTCATGATGTGGGTGATACATCCCCCTTCAAACAATGACAGATTTTTGACAGGCTTTTGAATCTTTTACTGAACTCTGTCAATTTACCCAAATGAAGCTGGAACTCTGTCAATTTACCCAAAAAAAAACAAAAAAAAAAACAGGTTTTCTGTGTCTTTTGGAAAATCTGAGATAAGCTTGGCAGCACTTCTGCACAAAATTGATGTATGAATTTCTCTTTGTATAATAGTTTAAAGTTGTATTTATTAATGCAGCGCTAGACTGTGTTAAATGCTAACAATATTCCAAAGTACTCAAGTCAATGTTACTATATTTATCACACTAACATGATGGTTTTTCAAGCAGTGCTGTCTGCGGGCTCAAAGGTCAAGCACATTCAACTGTTGTTTCAAATCTTGACTTTCGCGGACTGAGATTTCAGAGTCTCTGATTCTTCAAGATCCTCTGATTCTCCAAGTATCAGATTCTTCTGATTCTTCTGTGTTATGGATGGTAGATTGTGAAAGGTCATCTCTTATTGGTCGTGTTGAACTGTTGACAATTCTTTAATGAAATTGGCCACAAAGTGGTGAGACACAGCCCATCTTTGCTGATAGACTGAGAAATGTTAATGAATAGATTGAATATGCTACAAATTTTCACTGTCATTTGGGATCTGTCCCAACATTTTTAGTGTGTTGCAGGCATCAAATTCTAAAGATGTTTATATATACAATGTAAGGTTTGGTTAGTCAGTGACAGCACTAAAAATCTGTACATTTTTCGGTTAATACATTTCCAACTATTTATGTAATATTATCAATATGTATATAACGTTCCTCATATATATATATATATAGTCATTTGAAATGTGTTCCTGCAACCTTACAAAAAGATAATCTTAAAACAAGGTTTGTGATTTTTGTACTATTTAGCAATATTAATGTGTATTTAATATAATTTCAGTTAACAATAAAACATTTCAAGACAGTAGTTCTATTAAAAATACTAATGTCCCACCTCAATATGCCCATTTACTACACATGTGACTAAATGAAGACCATTAATATTGTTTGTAAAACAACACTGAGAAAATGTTGCTTTGAATTTGTTGATTACAATCTGTGCATTGGTTACAATTAAATATGATTTGTAATATGTACAGCAATAATGTTGATGCATTAAAATAAGTTTATGTCGAGCTAATGCCATGTACACAAATTTAAAAGTCATTAGATTGCTGTGACTTTCACACTATGCTATATATATATATATATATAATTTTTTTTTCTTCCACACTACATGACTTGTCAGTGACATGAGCACTTTTCACGTATGAACTCGGGAGAATTTTACTAGGGCTGTAGCAGGATAAAGCCTGTATAATGTTAATGGTAAGACAGAAGCTCATTAATTTGTATAAGAAATCAAATTTCAGTAATACAGCCATGAGAGTTAAGTTACATTGTGCAGATTCTCAGTGATGGGGCTTGAATAGCAATGATAATCTAGTCTTAATTATAGAGGTCAGTAGAAATATACACAGGTATATATGTGTGTGTGTGTGTGTATATATATATATATATATATATATATATATATATATATATATAATTTTATTTATTTATTTTCTTGATTGATTTTTCATTTTGGATAATCCTCCAAAACTACAAAAAGTCCGTAGTTATATAAAATGGCGGCTGTCCCTTTAAAATGTGTGTGTGAGCAGCAGTGCAGTCTAACCTGTTGCCGCCTGCTCTACAGTGGAAACATCGCGAGGACCGATCTTCCAATCAGAGAGCTGGTGGTATGAAGCTGCAGCCAATCGCAGCGCAGGGGGCGGGTGCTGTGGAGAGGGACTGTATGAGGGAGAAACAGAAGGAGAGCTGTGTGCTGGAGATAAATCAGGAGCTCTTACTGAAGGTAAAGATCTGTGGAAGACTTTTCCACACTGTTTACACTGGACTTGGACTCTATCTCTCTCAGAAAAGGGGGCAGACAGCTCCTCTCTCTGGGAAGGAAGATATGTCTACTCAGAGCTCAGGAGCTCATTCTGGATTCAGTAGTGTTATTATGATATATGTTCTTAAAAGACCTAAATATTGAATTGTATTTTGTATAGATGTTTACAATGTTACAACTTGTTACTTTTAAAAATATCATACACATAGTGAACCTGTACAAGGAGTAACAAAAGTATGGTAACATGTTATAAAATGAAAATTGTTTGGCCAACAGTGATCCAGTTTTAGACACAAGCTGTGGGGGAAGGAAGAAACCAGGTTTCCTGCTTCCCACACAGCTGGTGTCTAAAATTGGGTCACCGTCTGCTAAACCTTTTCATTTCATATGGGTGTGTCCTTATTTCTGAGGCACACTGTACAGATATAGTGCTGTCAGAGAGAGTAATAGTGTGAATATCAGATTTTAGTGGTGCAATTTGTGAAATATGTTCTGTGTAAATGTGGACTGTGTTCTCTTTATAGCAGCTTCCATCACATTACACACTGCTGTGCCTAAAAGTGAATTAAGTTTGGGTTTCGTTCATTCATTCATTATCTATAACCGCTTATCCAGTTCAGCGTCGCGGAGGGTCCAGAGCCTTCCTGGAATCATTGGGCGCAAGGCGGGATTACACCCTGCAGGGGGCGCCAGTCCTTCACAGGGCAACATTCACACTCACACATCCACTCACACACTCACACCTACGGACACTTTTGAGTCGCCAACGTGTGTTTTTGGACTGTGGGTTACGTTCAGTCTACTTTAATGTGACAGAGGAGAAGGAGGGCTTCAGTAACCACTTTGCCGTCCCAATGCTGTAGGGGTTGGATGGGTTTGAGGAATGGTCAAATGTGATGCATTAACAGTACCTATGGCATGGGGCAAGATGAGTTCTGTAACCCAGTGTTCTTTGATATAAGTCCTATAAAATCTCCCAGATGAAAGAAGTGTGAAGAGGCTATTATTAGATCTTATCTGAGATTCTGAAAGATAATTTTATTTGTACTTGTGGTAGGGGAAAAAAAATATTTACGTGCTTTCTAATAAAAGTTTTACTTCAGCCTAGGTAGTATATTAGTTCTGAAATATGTCAGAGAGTGTGTATTTCCTTCACTAAATTGACAACATACATCAGGTGTGGGGTCCAACTGTTTGAGACCTAGTTCTCGTTTCACGAGTTCTTTTAACTTAAACTTCTTAACTGTCATTTTTATTAATATATTTAAATTTTTAAGTTAAGTTTGAAATGGCTTCTCCCTGGAGGGATCAATCTTGGTTTGTGAACTAAGACTCACATTTTCAGTAGCAGCAGTTACACTTCAGTTCCCTCTTTGGTTCTGTGGGACACTAATATTTGTAATCTAATGTAATGGATTTGCCTATTTGCAACTTGTTTTTTTAAATGTAACATATACATTTTCCTTCCTTTTTCTCTATTCCTCTTTCAGACAATTAAATCATCTCTTGGACACTTTTTCTCATGTGCTTAGTATTCAGTAGTGCTCCACTTCCACAAACACATCTACAAAGGAGTAAACCACAATGCTGAAACTTGAAGAAATTAAATGTGAAGAGGAGGAGTTCAGAAGCTCCATTTGTCAGGAAACATTATTTGCTTCTCTCCTTACTAATCCATCTGGTAGAAATACGCTCAAAAGTACAAACAAAGAGAAAACTGGAGACTGTTTAGAGTTTGGGAAACGTTTCACTGTTCAGAGCATCCTTGAAGAACACCAGGGTATTCACACAGGAGAGAAACCGTATCAGTGTTTACATTGTGGAAAGGGCTTTAGCCAGAAGATTTCTCTCAGAATACATCAGCGTATTCACACAGGAGAGAAACCGTATCAATGTTCACTGTGTGGAAAGGGTTTTACCCAAAAGATTTCTCTCAGAATACATCAACATGTTCACACAGGAGAGAAACCGTATTCTTGTTCTGAGTGTGAGATGAATTTTAGTAGACAGAAAGATGTCCAAGACCACCAGTGCATTCACACAGGAGAGAAAACATTGGTGCTCAGAGTGTGGGAAGAGTTTTACTCAACAGAGTACACCTGAACATTCACACTGGAGAGAAACCATTTTACTGCTCAGAATGTGGGACCAATTTTAGGAGACTCGGTCACCTCCAAGGACACCAGCGCATTCACACTGGAGAGAAACCGTATCAGTGCTCAGAGTGTGGTAAATGTCCCATCAGAGTTCTTTCAAAATCCATCAACACATTCACACAGGAGAGAAACCACATTCTTGTTCTGAGTGTGTGATGAATTTTAGGACACTGAAAGAGCTCCAAAACCACCAAAATTCACACAGGAGAAAAACCTTATCACTGCTCAGTGTGTGGGAAGAGTTTTACTCAACAGACTCATCTGAGAGTACATAAGCACATTCACACAAGAGAGAAACCCAATCCCTGTTAAGTGAGTGGGATGAGTTTTAGGTGACTAAGTCTTCTTCAAGAACACCAGTACAGTCACATGAAAGAGAAATCATTTCAGATCTGTGTTTAATCATCCTTCTTATTAATTATGTTTAATAATTTAGTTGGTGGTAATTATTAAAATTTTGCAAGTGAAAACTGTGTCTGTTCTTGCTTGATATATATATATTACCATTCATTCATTATCTGTAACCGCTTATCCAGTTCAGGGTTGTGGTGGGTCCAGAGCCTACCTGGAATCATTGGGCTCAACGCAGGAACACACCCTGGAGGGGGCGCCAGTCCTTCACAGGGAGTGAAGCTGTACTGTTATATTTTGGGAAATGTGGGAAAAGATGTATTTATCTTCAAGAATCATTGTGTCTGTTAACAGGCAAATTAAAATTCTCATTTTAAGTAGAACTAGATATTTCATTTTCATTCAAACTTGTTTTATACCGTAAACAAGTATTAAACAAAGCATTTGTAAAAGTGTAAACCATGTTTAAATTTGGGTAATATCTATTTTCTATGACTTATTATATAGGTGATATAGTAAGTTAATGTATGTAGACAACGCATTATAAAGAGACACTTAAGGTCAATATAAATTTTCAAGGTTAAACTACTCTCATTTGTAGTGTTCTCATGCCATCTTGTGGAGAAATGTACACATTTAAAATACATTTTTTCAAGGTTTCTTTAGTAAAGGGCTGTTTCTGTATAGAACAATGAAAAAGGTTTCTTTGCATCATGAAAATATTCTTGAGATCGATGAAGAATGTACTGTAGATTGTTCTATATAGCATTTTGAACAGGTTCTACTGTAACAAAGCCAAGTTTGAAACAACAGAAGAACCATTTTGTTCACTGATGAACCATACTTTTTAAGAGTACTTTACCGAACCCTTTTTGGGAAGAATGTTTACATTAAAGGGAACATCTATGATTGTGGGGAAACGCAGTTCTCTCTGGTTGTTTTCATTTAGAAGTTCTGTTTTAAGCTGGATCAGTGTGTGCTTGAGAGGAAAATATGACTTTTGTTTGTATGTGTCTGAATTTTAACTTTGTTATTCACTGTTCGAATTACCACCAGAAACTCATTTATAACTTGAGTTGTTTAGTTTTTAGCACTGTCGCTAATGCAGTTAGCAGTCTCCAGAAATTACAGTCAATTCCACCTTAAATGATCTGAAACAGTGAAAATAAGTCAGTGTTACCCCCCTATGGAGCAGGAATAGAGAAACATCTTCATCATAGTTCATGCTTTTCAGCGTTTGGAGTCTCTCCGTTGTCTAAAAACCTCCAGATGGCGTTTCTCTGCCGTGAGAAGAGATAGAGAGAAAGCCTAGTATACTGGACAGAGACACTTTGATTTTTTTTAACCATTTACAGACACTGGGGCTTCGTAAACACATTAGAGAGGTTTATAGTGCAAAAACGACTGCAGAGTAGCACATGGAGAGGAGACACACTCAGAGCTTTATACACAGGGATTTTAGATTACAATCAGAAACTCCCGAATTCTGTTTTCATTGTCTGTGTTGGCGTAGCAGCGGTAAATAAATACAGCTTAAGCGACTGGTCGCTGTATAAAATGGCGTCTGTCCCTTTAAAATGTAGTGTGTGTGAGCAGCAGTGCAGTCTAACCTGTTGCCGCCTGCTCTCCAGTGGAAACACCGCTACAGCAGCGAGGACTGATGGGCCACTATCCAATCAGAGAGCTGGTGGTATGAAGCTGCAGCCAATCGCAGCGCAGGGGGCGGGTGTTGTGGAGAGGGACTGTGTATGAGGGAGAAGCAGAAGGAGAGCTGTGTGCTGGAGATAAATCAGGAGCTCCTACTAAAGGTAAAGATCTGTGGAAGACTTTTCCACACTGCTTACACTAGGCTTGGACTCTCTCTCTGTCAGAAACGGGGGCAGACAGCTTCTCTCTCTAGGATGGAAGATGGAGAATGGGGAGAGGAGGAGAGCTCATTTGGGATACATGAGTTTTATTTTGATAGTCACTGAGAAACAAAATATATCTGTACACACCTAGGCCGGGCACCTTGTTTACAGTAATAATTATAAATAGAATTGTTATTTTTTATTATTTAAATATAATTTACAGTAGTCCATCTAATATGTGAAATGTTTTCTGGGTTAATGCTTCCATCAGATTACACACTGCTGTGTAGGAATATGATAATTCTGTGGGTAAAGTACTAATAGCCTTGATATCAGAGAGAACAAGGACAAACCACACCACTGTCTCAGGGCTGGAGAGCTTGGAGGAATTGCCATAAGTGAGGCATTAACAGATCTAATGTCCTGCAGCTAGAAACTGTTTCAAAACCTGGTGGTGCTTAATGTTAGCTCTTAGCTGTGATAATAATATATGGTAATATTGTTTACTTTGATTGAAGACCATCAAACTAGTCACATTTATTCAGTTATAGGTAAAAATTAAAAGTGCACTTATGGTTATGTAGCTGCTTTCCTGAGTGGTTTAAAATAATTTAACTTCTACTCATTCTACCTGTCAGAAATCTGCTTTTCCCTTATTCAGTTTAGGAGGCAATATTTAGATTCTGTCTTAGTCTGTTGTGCTTCTCTAGAATTTTACAATTTTATTTAGAACAAATACCAAAAGAGAAGAACAGAGTGCTACAATATTCAGTTCCTGAACGCTGGATGTATTCAGATGTTTTGCTGCATATTTATGAAGATCAATTCAGAGGAGTCATATTTAAAATTTTTAAGTCAAATTTAAACACAGTGGAAAATGCATACATTTTCTTTAAATCAAATGAATTATTATAAAAGGCAGATTATAAGGCACTATAACTAATATAGAATTTGTGGAAATGTAAAAATCTAAATAAAAATACATTTCACAGTTGGCAGTGTCATTAATATAGATATTAAATACCACCAGCCTAAGACTGCTACTATGCTTACTGTCACAAAGCAAATTTCTGTTGTCCCAAACAAATCTTTGTATTTTAAAGTTTTAGTCAAATATAAAAATGAATACATTAAATATTTCCTAAAATATTTGTACCATATCAGTACAAATCAGTACATGTGAATGGTACTACATTGAGTACCATTCACATGTGAATAGTTTAAGCAGTAATTGATCTTATTTAAGCTATTATTATTATGTAGTTTGGCTGATTTGTACAGCTGTGTATCAAAAGCATAACAGTGGAAACTGATGGCAACATGTTTAAGGTGAATTAGAGCAGTCCTAAAATAGAACCTTGTGGAACTTCGCATTTCACTTTCATAAGACTTGATGGTACATCTTTTACCTTTATGAACTGATAACATTCAATTTGGTAGGATTTGGACAAAGCGAGAGCTGCTCTTGTGATTCCAACCAGGCTTCCTTACCTGTTGGTCTGTTATTGAACTGGGGGGATAATGGGGGATGAAAAGCATACACCTCACCCATTCATCCAGTACTAAATCTCCTTGAGACTCCTGAGACTGATAACAATGTATCCTGCTCTCAGTCCCTGATTAAACTCAAATGTTCAGATCTTAACTGATTAACTTCTCCACCAGAGTAGTGACTAAGTGTCTCATGATCAAAAACCCTATTATTGCCACTCATAGTGGAGAGAGGTTTATCACTGTATGTGCCACACTCCAGACATGGACAACCAGCAATAACAAGATATGGGTACTTCCATTCTGCAGTAGATTAATGTCTCACCATTAGGTTTAGTGCAGAGATCTTGTAAACAGTAGTCTCAAACATCTGTAGTATATAATCTAATATAAGAGTAATCTATTGATGGTTATAAAGGCAATCCCATATACTGCAGTATTTACAAATGTGGACAGTATCTCAAAATGAGTGTGGTATTTATGACGAGTGTGTGGCATGTCAAATCTCTGTTCTGTGTCTGACTAGATCATTAGGAGGCCAGAGAGTTCATTCATGTGCTTTTAAGAAAGCCACAAGAAGGGGGCGCTGTGGGAGCTCACTGACTGCTGATGTCACACTGTAAACGGGTGGGAGATAAACACAAACCCAGTCTCCCCCCGCAGTGTGAGTTTAGAGCTGAGTTTGGGTTAAAAGAGAGAGGAATGAAGCTGAAAACAGACAAAACACTCAGAAGAGCCTTCCCTCAAATTTGTGCTGACAGCTTTATCTCTAAATGTGTGTGATTTGAGCCTCAGTTGCGCTTGAGAATCATCTGCTGTGGTGCGTGTTAAACCACAAGTGTGTGTTGGTGCCAGCTGTGTTTCTAAATAGTGTAGAAACGTTTTATTTCACGTATTTTACAACTGTTCTGTTCCTTCAGGCGCTGAAATCTACTCTCTCTCAGAAATGGGTTTTTATCGTCAACACATGTCTGTGTGCCCTCTCCGGCTGTGCTGAGCTGAACTCTACAGTGCAGAAAACCCTTCACTCAACCCACACTCATAGATATAAGGCTCATTCAGGCTGACAGTGTACATCCCACCAATAATACCGTATTACCTGTTAATATATTTAGACAGTATGACGGTATGCAAAATGTGGATACTGCTCATCCCTACTTGCATGTGCATATCAGTCAAAGGTTACCACCTGCTAGAAACATTCCCAACTCTCACCAGTTCAGGGACAGGGACCAGTTTTATCCTAGAATGTAGAGCTTTTACACCAAGAGCCCTTCTATATTTCCATTTAGCACTTGAAACCTTGTAGTGTCAAACTCATACATGTATCTAATCAAATACATTTGCTTTAATAAAACATTTGTTGAATATATTTTTATTTTACCAAGATTTTTTTGTCTCTTCCAGAAAATAAAATAACATTGTTCAAGTCTTCTCCTGCTCCTAATGCCCACGTTAGTTCCTGAAGAAGCACCAATGAGAAGAATAAGTGGAATACACTACAATGCTAAAATCAGGACCAATCAAATGTGAAAAAACAGAATGTGAAAGCTCCAGTGCTCAGGAAACCTCTATACCTGGGCCCCTCACTTATAAATCTGGAGGACAAACACAGAATAGTACAGACCAATGGAAAACGTATGTATGCTCATATTGTGGCAAGAGTTTTGCTGTGCAGAGTTATCTCAAAGAACACCAGCGCATTCACACAGGAGAGAAACCGTATCAGTGCTCTGAGTGTGGGAAGAGTTTTACTCATCGAAGTTCTCTCAAACAACACCATCGCATTCACACAGGAGAGAAACCGTATTCCTGTTCAGAGTGTGGGCAAAGGTTCACTCAACAGATTTCTTTCCAAACACACCAACACATGCACACAGGAGAGAAACCGTATTCCTGTTCAGAGTGTGGGAAGAGTTTTAATCACCAGGGTCATCTCAAAAGACACCAGCGCATTCACACAGGAGAGAAACCGTATCAATGTTCAGAGTGTGGGCAACGGTTTACAAGGCAAAGTAATCTTAGAAGGCACCAGCGCATTCACACAGGCGAGAAACCATATTCATGTTCAGAGTGTGGGCAAAATTTTATTGAACAACGCAGTTTGCAGATACACCAACGCGTTCACACAGGAGAGAAACCGTATCAGTGCTCAGACTGTGGGAAACGTTATAATCAAATGAGTAATCTCAAAGGACACCAGCGTATTCACACAGGAGAGAAACCATATCAGTGCTCTGAGTGTGGGAAAAGTTTTGCTCAACTTCGTCATCTCCACAATCACAAGCCTATTCACACAGGAGAGAAACCATATTACTGTTCAGAGTGTGGGATGAATTTTAGGAGACTGGGTCATCTCCAACAACACCAGCTCATTCACACCGGAGAGAAACCTCATCAGTGCTTAGTGTGTGGAAAGTGTTTTATTCAGCAGAGTTCTCTTAAAATTCACATGCGCATTCACACTGGAGAAAAACCGTATCAGTGCTCAGAGTGTGACATGAAATTTAGGCGACTGAGTACTCTTCAACAGCACCAGCGCATTCATGCAGGAGAGAAGCCGTATCAGTGCTCAGAGTGTGGGAAGAGATTTACTCAGCAGAGTACTCTCAGAGGACACCAGAGCATTCACACTGGAGAGAAACCGTATTCTTGTTCTGAGTGTGGTATGAAGTTTAGGAGACTGAATGATCTCCAAGACCACCAGCGCATTCACACAGGAGAGAAACCATTTCAGTGCACAGAGTGTGGGAAGAGTTTTACTCAACAGACTCATCTTAAAAAACACCAGCGCATTCACACAGGAGAGAAACCGTACCTGTGCTCTGAGTGTGGGAAGCGTTTTACTCAAGTCAGTAACCTCAGGACTCACCAGAGTGTTCACACCAGAGAGAAACTGTATCAGTGCTCAGAGTGTGGGATGAATGTTACGAGACTAAATCATCTACAAGAACACCAGTGCATTCACACAGGAGTGAATATTTCAGTTCTCAGAGTGAACTGATGATTGTGGTTAGTGTAGTGGGTGTTATAAAACTCAGATCTGAGTCCAGATCTACAGTGAGTGAATACTCTTCAGACCCCGTCAACACTGATCCAGATTATTTTTAAATGAGGTATTTTTCTGCATTTTGTCCTCCCATCCACATAAAAATGACATTGTAAGTCATTGAAAACAGGATTTCTAAAATGTTCTGCAAGGTAGGGATACCTTGATTTGGGATTAAACCTCTGTGTTTCTCTCAGGCTTTGTGGTGTTTTGATATCTTTCTTAAAGAGGTTCTATGGCTCCCTACTGGACTGGCATGATAATGCAGCCCTTTTTGTAGTTGTCTGGATGGGGATATATTCAAACACAGAGGGAGGAAAATCTCCATTTTTCAAAATATCTGGATTTGTGTGGACAGAGCATCAGTCAGTGTTAACAAATACTGTTTTTTCAAACCCTCTGTTTTTAAAGTCAAAGAAGCAAATTCTATAATTTTAATGTTTACTCCACATGGTATAACAGGGCAACAACACTGAGAAAAGTTTAATGTTTTATATTTTCATGCATCAACACTAAGTGTGTGTTCAGACTTGTCGTTCAGTGGTCTTGGTCCAGACCCAAAAGAAAATTGAAGCTTTATTGCTTTTCTGTCCTGGTTTGGGTTGAGTTCATATTGACACATTTACAACAAAACCAAAGTAAGTAAACAAAAGTGATTCTTGTATGACTTTTATTTTGGAGTCTGGCCTTCATGCACTTATCAGGGTTGTGTGTTCACCTGGAGATAGTTTCACAAACTGGAAACACAGCAAGAAGTGAAAATGGTGCCAGAAATTTCTCCACTGCACAAACCAGAGCAAATTCGCTATGGAGATTGTGATTATTGGCACACCTAGGGATGTCACGTTCTGTTTGTTTGTTTACATGCATATGTTTTGTATTGCGTTCACACTTGAAACAAACCACACCAGTTATTATAGAACCTTTTTAGAAACCAAAGCTTATTTGGTTTGAAAGGTATTGTTCTCATCTACTGTAATGAACTGCACTATTAGAGCCATCATATTAGGGTTTTCTTTCATCCAAAAACCAACCAAGACTGACAAATCTGGACATACCCTAAGAGATAAAAGAATAGTTTTGTAAACTACTGTTAACTTCATTCTTCTGGCAGCATAACTAACACAGTAGCCTCAAAATAACTGATGGTGTTAAGTAGCACAGGCATCTGTCTGCTAATATGACAGATCTGGACATTGTGCATTGTACTCTGACTTGTTAGGCTGTGTAGCCGCTTTGCATTAGCTTCAGCTTGAAAAGAAGTGGTGACCCTGTATCGCGGAGGGAACATAACTTCCCAAGGCTGGAGGCACTGGGGGCTCATGCAACAATCTGGGGAAAAGACAACCACAACTTGGGATAAAAAAAAATAATTAAAAGCAAATAATAATAATAATAATAATAAAGCCCATTTTACAGTCTCACAAGTACAACTCAACTGTACAAGTTCTTCAAGTATTCAATTCAAAAAGTGAAACTCATACATTATATAGATTCATTACAAACAGAGTGATCTATTTTATGTGTTTATTTCTTTTAATCTTAATGAGTATGGCTCAAAGCTAATGGACAGCCAAGAATCATTATCTCAGAAAATATTTATAAGACCAATTTAAAAAATAATTTTTAATACTGAAATCTTGGCCGACTAAAAATTATGTACAGTATATGCCCTCAGTACTTGGTCGGGGTTCCTTTACTGTGTCAATGTGGCTTGTCATGGCATGGTGGTGATCAGCCTGTGCACTGCTGAGGTATTATGGAAGCCCAGGTAACTCTGATAGTGGCCTTTAGCTCGTCTGGATTGTTGGGTCTGGTCTCTCTCACCTTCCTCTTGACAATACACTGTAGAGTCTACTGCTGGAAAATGAAATCTGCATGGCTCCCCAAACCATCACTGACTGTGGAATCTTCACACTAGACTCAAGCAGCTTGGACGGTGTCTCTCTCCACTCTTCCTCCAGACTCTGGGACCTTGATTACCAAATGAAATGCAAACTGAGCAACAGTCCACTCCTTTTTCTCCTTGGCCCAGGTGAGACGCTCCTGGCCTTGTCTCTGGGTCATTAGAGGCTTGATACTAGGAATGTGACACATTTCCTGGATGCGTCTGTGTGTGGTGGCTCTTGAAGCACTTATTCCAGCAGCAGTACATTTTGAAACACCCCAGGAAAAACAAGATATCTGGCCACTTTGTGGGAACGTTTATATGTTCTCAGTTTGTGGAAAACATTTTGGAAAAATGGGTTGTCCTTCGGACTGTTCCCAAGCGACTGAATCTGATGATTGTGAGCACTCAGACAAAAGATGAAGTGTCAGTCTTCTAAGGATGGACATGAAACATCAACCAAAGTAATCATATCTTCATCAAAATAATCATGATTTCCAATGTTCAACCATTGAGCAACAGGTTCTTTTGAGATATATATATCCTCCAGCCCCAGCCCTCTCTGACGCCTCTGACTGTTATTATCACAGACTGTGTTTCTATTTTCAGAATTCTTTGCTGCAGATTTAGAGGTTTTACCATTTTGTGAAACACTTGAGTGATTACCACTTAAACTGTGTGTTTTTTTTAAGGATATTTATAAGCTGATTACCTGGGGAAACCCAGTCATGGTGGATGGAGTGTCAGATTTGCAGGTGAAGAGAAACCAAACTTTATCTTCAATTAAAACAAATTAATTAATTCCTTAGTGCTATGAGAGGTGAGTTGGTGCTCCTCTAAGCTCTCACTGTAGCAGCACTGTAGTTGGACCCAGGATTTGTGTTTTGTGCAGGAATACTTCATCCAAAACAGATTATTTCCATTAGACACAACTTTGAGTGTTTATGTTTGTTTGTATTACTCTTTTAAACATAATGACAATGTAGAAACCCCATCTTTCAGAAATTTGCAATAAAACATCTATCTGTGATTTGCTGATTCTCATGAATGTTTATTTGTAACAAACACAACTTTCCAATGTTTTCACTGACCAGCTTATCTTTTGTAGATATAAAAATTTTGTTTTTGATGCTTAAAACTAGGGCTGGACGATATGGCTAAAATTAATATCATGATATAATTCTTAATTTTGGTCAGTACAATATCAACATTAACAGTATTAAATCCACTGAAAAACTTCCAAGAAAAAACAAGAAACTTGACATCACCATCAAACAGAAACCTCTTAGCTTTGTTAATATAATATTTTTTAACTAATTTTAACTAACATTAAGGGCAGTGAACTGGGCAGGACCCTCTAATGACCATCAGTCTGTGACAGATGCTGTAAATAATCTGTACTGAAATAGGGAAAATTTGTTTAAAAATCGTATTGTTATTGAAGCATTTTATATTGTGATATATATTGATATTGAATTATTGTCCTAGTTAAAACAGTATTAAAAAAACAAAACAAAACAAAAACTTATTTCCTACTGTGTTACACCAACTTCTCTTTTAATGATATTGTTTAATATAGTTTGGGAACTGAGGATACCGATTGCTGATCCTTCACAGGGCAACACACACTCACTTACACCTATGGTTAATTTTGAATATACAATTGGCTTCCCAATGTTTTTTTTTTTTAATCATTCTTTAATTTTGTAACCACTTTATCCTGTCGAATTATGAAACTGTGTTGTCCCTGATGGAAGAAGTATATATTCCGTAGAGTGGGTGACAAGTAAAACGTCCAGAGACAGTGGTTAGTATCACCTCCATTCCTAACGTGAAGAACTGTTGCTTAAAAAACTTTTGTCATTCAAATAAACAGCACATAAATGTGAAATAATCAAACATTATTTATTTTTCATCCGAACTACACTCACAGGACACCACGCAATTTCTACAGGGAACAGAAGAACTATTTTAATAATCTGGCAATGCAGAGTATTGTAGTTTGCAGCATGTAGCATCACTGATACAGAACTCCTTAATGAGCAGGTGATTCGGCTGGCGGTACAGTGGAGAAATTAACACAACAGAAACCTATCTGGTTTTGAAGCATGTTTTTTGACATGGGAAATGATGGCAGAGATTTTCAAACACCACTTATATTTTTGTCAAAGAAAAACCCACCCACACCTGATTATTCAAATTCAATTCTCACAGCTACAAACTCTTCTTTGCTTCCTCTTTTGTATGTTTCAATTGGTGTGTCCTAAAGCCTCCTAAATATGCAAAGCACTGTCCACAAATGGAGCACTTGTAAGGTTTTTCTCCAGTGTGGACCCTCAGGTGTGTTTTGAGGACGTCCGACCGTGAGAAAGCTTTCTCGCAGTGGGCGCATTTGTACGGCTTTTCTTTCGTGTGTGCTCGTACGTGTTGTTTCAGGTCGATGCTATGATAAAAACTCTTCCCGCAGAAGGAGCACTGATAACGCCTTTCTCCGGTGTGAACTCGTTTGTGACTGGAAAAGTGACTCGGATCTGAGAAGGATTTCCCACAGAGATCACAGAGGAATGGCCTCTCTCCGGTGTGAATCCTCTGGTGCCGTTGAAGGTAGGTCTTGTGCCTGAAACTCAAGCTACAGTACGAGCAAGTGTAGGGCTTTTCTCCTCCATGAATTCTCATGTGATTTTTTAGAGCGTCTGCAAAGTGGAAAGCTTTTCCACAGTCAGGGCACTTGTGTGGTCTGTCGTCGGTATGAATTCGTTCGTGGCGTCTACGGTGTGCCTGGTGAATGAAACGCCTCGGACAAAAGGAGCACTGGAAGTGTCGCTCACCAGTATGAACAGTCTGATGAGTCTTGAGAGTCCCTTTTGTCTTAAAAGCGGTCCCACAAACCTCACAGCAGAAAGGCTTTTCTCCGGTGTGAATTCTAATGTGGGCGCTCAGAGTGGACGAACTGGAGAAGCCTTTACCACAAGTGCTGCAGACGTGGGACTTCTGAGGCTTCTTTCCGGCATGATAATTCATGTGTCTGCGTAACGTTACTGCAGAGCTCATCAATTTTCCGCAGGTAGCACAAGGGAAAGTTTTCTTTTTTTGTTCTGTGCTGCCACCTAGAAGAGTAGGACAGAGTTGAGGATGTATTAACTACAAATTTAAACATCATTATGTCTGTATAGCCACTATCCACTCATTTTCCTATTTGTCTTTTTGTCATTGTGGAGAATGTGCTCGGAAAACTACAGTTTCATCACCTGCTGCTTCTCAGCTCTTGTCTGATGCAGGGGTGTACAAATCCAGGCATTTTCATAGGTTTTTTCACCATGGCTTTGATTAGCAGTCCTCTGTCTATGCTTCTGTGGTGATGCCTCTGTCAAACATTGTCTATAATTTCAATCACCCTCAGCTCAGAGCAGCAGCAGATAAGCTTTTAAACACAATTAGACTGCTGTACTATATGGATACATGTTGAATGCAACATGTAAATGCTTACTCAGCTTTAAGATCAGCAAAAATATTCATATATTTAAAAAGTAAACTGTGACTTTAACAAAGGTGTGTTTCTCAAAGGTGTTGTGTCTCAAAATAAATCTTGAACATTTTGGAAAATACAGAACTGAAATTAGTTAAAACGAAGGGACTGTCACCTTTCATTTCTGGGCAGTTTTAGTTACCTGAACTTCTCACACACACACTTCCCATTAATCCACAGTCACATGTGTGCTCCCACACCAAGACTAATTCCATGTATGCCCGAGATACTTGATGAAAAACCATGATCTGATTCATATTCAGTTTAAGTAATATAGTATACTTAATTGATGTAATAAATTAACCTAAATAATACATTAAAGTTAAAGGGTAAGTTTAACACACCATCTCATTTATTCAAAACACTCATTCATTCACTTTTTGTATCAGCTTCATCCTGTTCTTTGTCATGTGTTTGTTCTCTGGTTGTGGAGCCTTTAAGAAGAGCACAAACTGTAGTGCTCCCAGAAGTGAAGGAGAACACACTCCTCATCAGTGTTCTTCTTTCAAAAGACAAGCGGGACGAGCTGGTGTATAAACTTCGGACAAATTATTTCCTTAGCTGCTAACAAAAAATAAAACTAATTATCTCGACTCACCTGTGGAACAATTACTGTCTTCATCTTTGTCATCAACGCCATCATCATGATAATCTTCGTCGTCATCATCATCGCGATACTCTTCATCATCATCATCATCTTCGTTATCATCATGATCCTCTTCATTGTCCCCTTTATTGATATCTTCAGTCTCTTGGTTCTCCGGTTCTTCATCTGAGACGGGTCTGTTCAGGTTCTGTATTTCTCTGCAGTCGACTAACTGCACCGAACACCTCTTTAATGAAAAGTCAGTTTTACACACAGAATTCACACTGGAAACACCCACTTCCCGCTCCGGAACCGAGTTCGCATCCAGTATGAGTATGGTGGATGCTTCAGTTTTATACTCGTCACTCAAAGTGGACACCTCATCCTTCTGAGGACTTTGGTCATAACCATTCAAGTCTGAAGGAATCGGTTCAGTTTTGTAAATAAATCCTGCCTCTGGTTTTGGAGGCAAATGGCAAACTGAGCTGATTTCCAGCGTTTTACACCTGGCGTCTTCTTCTAAAACCTGCAAATTCAACATTCAGCAATTTACACACAATAAAATCAGTTAAAACTCTATTTTCTTTCTGGTCATTAGCAAACAGCACAGAATTGTGTAGGGGAGTAGAGAATATAAGAAATTTGCAAGTACAAATATAGTACAAAAATAATGAAAAAGAACTGGAAAATTGGTGAACAAACTTTAAACTGGCTGTTGAAAAATATTGACTCTTTGGTCATTTAATTGGGTTTAATTCCAGGTGGTTGTTAGGTTTTTATTAGGTGCTCGAGAGTAGTTGGCTAGAGATGTACTTGTTTGCGTATATATGCTGGCTGCCTCAGGTATCTTGCATCTGTTTGGTGCATCAGTTCTGCATGTCCTCAGAAATTAAATGCTATGTGAAAGCAAGGTGTAGTATACGCATAAAAGGTAGGGGGCAGTGCAGGCTATCAACAGCATCACTGTGTAAGAAAGTTTTGAAGAATGCTGTGTCAGAGTCATGTCCACAATTACCGGCGATTTTCTCTTGTCTGCCCTCAAGTGGAAGCCTCCAGTTTCAAGTAGGTTAACAGTTATGCTCATGACAGAGACTGTTGCCTACATGAACGAATGGCCAAACATCAAATACACCTCCAGCTTTAGATGTCTCTTGCAAGTGGTTATGGCGTAAGGCGGCGGCCACCAGTGTTATTAAGAAGTTCCTGTGGCTCTTTTTTGTGTTTACTAGGGGTAGTGTGGTGTTCCAGTTTGCTGCTAGGATAATAGTAGAAATATTGCTATGCTGATTCCAGGTGGTTGCTATGGTGTCTATTTTGGTTGTTAATGCGTTTAACAGTTTTTTTTTTTAATTAGTTTTAAATAATCGCTAAGGGGTTGTGGGATGATTAGTAGTAAGTACTCGATTGTGTGTGATGACATGAATTCTGACATCATCAGTGTCCATTAGATCTGAATTTCTTTAATTTCCCAAGTTCAGAAATTCCATCCTACCATCCTGAAAATGTCCTAATTCGGGCTGGAATACTGTGGATGAAGAGGAAATATATTTTTTTAGTTGTGGAAAAATAATCCTATTAAAAATGAACAGACCTCTGTGTGCTGTGATTTCTCCTGTTGTCTCAGCTTCTCCTGCAGTGAGTGGATGACTTCCCTCAGCCTACACACTTCTTTCTGCAGGTTCCCGATGTCCTCCATAGAGAGGTCAGTTCCTACCGACTTTGTGCAGGACGTTTCTGAGTCGTATAAAAGCTGCAGCTCCAATAAAACAACTCCTTCCTCCACACAACTCTCCCCCATCTTCACACCAGCTGATTGTAATCAGTTACAGGGTAAACTGGAGGCTGAATGTCCAACTGATTAAAACAACCAAAATACAGTGGAAATGTGAATTACAAATAGAAGTCACTGCAAAATGAATGTGTTCCAAGTTCATCAGATGTTTCCCACAGTGTGATGAACAGCAGATGAGTTAAATCATAAATGAACTTGGTAAATAAGAAATAACATTAAATGAACCTCTGCTACACACTCAACTACAGAAAGAATCCAAAGCATCTGATTCAAGTTTAATTCTGTGTTTTAAACGTAAATTTCACAAAAACAATTATTCATGTTTTTTAGATTTTTGTAACATTCTTCTGAAAATATAAAAGGCAAAACTGCTCATAAGGGTGCAGTCAAACATAACAAAACATTAATTATTATATATCAATCCTTAAAGGCGGAATCTGTTTAAACTAAAGTATAAAAAGATGTCTGAAATGTGTTTTAAAAATAAATGATGACTTTTACTGACCTATACACCCACACATGTATATGATCCTGTGACTAATTACAGCAATTGGGTTTTCACAACAATTCTATTCCACCTTAAACAGTGCAGCAGGAGTGACAGATTTTAAGGTGTACCCGAGAAGCTGAACAATAAGAAAGCGACTTCAGAGTTTTAAATGCTGCTGATTTTCTCTCCGTAATGATGAAAACCGATGAGTTGTTTTTGTGAGATATGAACTCCTGCACCCGCAGCTCTCAGTATTTAGCTAATAAACACAGTCTATAATCAGGTTTATACCTTTGTAACAATCTGTTTCTAAAAGTTTAAACCTTCGTGTCGTCTGGGTTTATTCCCTTCACCCGCCACAGAACACAAACAGCACAAAAATAGTATTTATTCAGGCGTATTAATGAGTTAATTAAATGTTTATATCTAGTAAAGACTTTTATTGAGTGTTTACTGACCGCGTGCTCCTTCTGTTTCTGCCGCCGCTGCTGCTTCTGTGAGAGACTCAGCGCAGAGCGCCGTCAACAGGCCTGGAGCGGAATCAACTTTAAAGGGGAACTCCACCCAATCCCTAAATTTGCAGAATTAAATCGTTCAGAGGGATCAATTATATATAAAGACGGCTCCGAAAAGCATTAAAACAGACTCTTTCTCTCAGCTCCATTGACCAGGCAGGAGCACTTTGTAGTGACACCACTGATGGTGGTGTGTTAGTGTGTGTCGTGCTGGTGCGTGTGGATCAGACACAGCAGTGCTGCTGGAGTTTTTAAACCCTGTGTCCACTCACTGTGACACTCCTCCCTCGCTGGTCCACGTTGTAGATGTAAAGTCAGAGACAGTAGCTCATCTGTTGCTGCACAGTGTGTGTCGGTCGTCCTCTAGTGCTTCATCAGTGACACAGGACGCTGTCATCTGGATGTTTTTGGTCGGTGGAATATTCTCAGTCCTGCAGTGACACTGAGGGGTTTAACAGCCCACACCTGCTCTGTAGGGGTCCTGAGCGCTGAAGTACAGTATAAAAGTGGGCAAACAACATATACAGAGCAACAGATGAATTACAGTCTGTAACTGTAGAAGTACAACATGAACGGAGGGGACAGTGGAGCTGCGAGAGTGGACAGTGAGTGATAAAACTGTGCTAATTTAACAGAGTATCTATGGAACAGATCATTGAGCTTTCCAGATCAGGAGAAAGTAACAAGAATAAAAGCAGTTTTTAATTTATTTTTAAAATATATTACAGACACGGTAACCATCATCTTCCGTCTTTCTTCAAGCTGTTCATGTTTGTCACATCACGTATTTACCAAGGTCTTCCTGAGGAGAATCGGGTAAAGCAAAACAAGGAGAAAAATCCTATATTTGTTTAAAGCTGTTACACACCTGAGGTGATTTACTTTTATTAATGAACCGAAAGATACTGAAAGATCTCACGGGTTTGTGGACTCCTGATAGTCTTCTGATGTTAATGATATTATTTAAGGAGTAGGAATGCGCTTATTTTCTGCATTTGTTGTGTAACAGCCTTCAAAACACAAAGGACTGGGATACACAGGACAGAAAAACAAAAGGAACCAAATGAAAAATGAGTGCTTCGCACCAAAGACACCGATGTTCTATTAGCAGCAGGGTCACAGGACTAGTGTGAAATGTGTTTTTGTGGAGGGTACTCCACTCAAAATGTTTAAGAGGTTTTACGTGGTGGGTTTTAATATTGTTCTGGGAGATGTCTGTAGAGGTTTGGAATTCCTGTTCCAAAAATTATAATTACAATGCAAAACCTGGAATTCTTCCTTTTTTTTTTTTTTAACTGTAAAGTCTTTTGGATTATTTTCCCAACACTCAACGCTGAAATTCAGTTCATGTTTCTGCCACTGCTTAAAGATATTTATTATTTCTGTGGCTAATTTAATAAAAAAAAAAAAAAAAAAAACAAGTTGCATTACTTTTTTTCTGTTGAATCCATTTTAAAAAAATTTCCTTGTTAAAATGTTTAATTCTAAAGACAATGAAACAGAAAAAAAATACCTCGAGTCTGAACATTGCAGCAATAGCATGACAAAATACTATATTTTATAAATATATAAATATCTATGTTTTAATAAATAGCTTAAAAACACTAATATTACCAATTTCAAAATGGTTCTGAGTAATCAATGTAAACTCTACTGTGATTAAAATTAAGGCTGGTTTATACCTGTGAAAATATCAGTGTAATTGTCTCTATGTCGCCACGTGTGCGTCATTCGCAAGCATTCACCTGGGTGTCTGAGAAAATACTTCAAGGGACTCTGGGGCTGAGTTCCAAAGCCTAGGCTGCGGCCGAGGTAGGACTGTCCTCTGAAGTAACCTGGTAACACAAATGGAACGGTCTAAAGAGGCTGCGTGGTGACGTCACCGGAAAGGTCTGATCTGCCTTGAAGCACTGACATATGACTAAATTAAAGTAAGTTGTGTTTGCTTATTAATATTACCCTGCAAGACTACTATTTAAAAATATATATTAAAATGCATACTTTTCTCCAAAAGGAATTGTGGGTAACTTTAACTGGGACTCCGCCCCTCCTCCGTCCACCGCTCCTCACACTTCATCCCATCACCAGGTGCAGTTGAGGTACTGCAGGTCAGTGCATCTGTGAGACTCACTTACCCATAATTCCCTTCACAATAACACAGATCTTCACAAGATTAAACCAGCCTTAATTTTAAGGGCGTAATTATTTCAGATCAGGTGCCAGAATATTGCTCATGTTCCATGGGAATAATCCACACTCAAAAAAACACAGATATCCTTCTTTAAAGGAATAGGTAATATTTTTACTTTAAAAACACAGATTCAGTATCACTGTGGTGCTCCACTGAGGTGTAACAAGGTGAATAAAGCCTCTGTCGTTACTACCCCAGGGTCAGCACTGCAGAAACTGCACTAGGTAATTTCTGAAGGATGGCAGGAGCAAAATTATTAAATCTTACCTAGTGTTGCTTTAAAATGAGTTACATATCATAGAAGGGTCAAACCATAATCTGCAGATTTTAAAAGGAAAACTAGGTAAGATTTGGTATTTTTGTTGCTGTGGCTCCCCCTAGTGTAATTCATTTTTACAGCAGTGTACTGAAATCAAGGAGGAGGGGAGGTTTCTTACCCTCCTTCATAAGTTACATAGTGCAGTTTCTGCAGTGCTGAACTCTGAGTAGTACTGACAGAGGCTCTATTCTCCACATTACAGCTCAGTGGACTGTAGACAGTGATTCTGAAGCAGTGATTCTAAGGTAAGAATACTACCTACCGACTCGCACAGGTCAGACGGAGAACAGTGCCTGCTGTTCTGCCGTGTGAACTTTGCGGTGAGCTCTGAGGTTGGACGCCTGAGTGAAACTCTTCCCACAGTGTAGACAGTGGTAGGGCTTCTCTCCGGTATGAATCCTCTCATGAGTCCTGAGCCCCGTTAGGTCAGAAAACTGCTTCCCGCAGCTGGAGCAGGCGTAGGGCTTCTCTCCGGTGTGAATCCTCTGGTGAGTCCTGAGGGACGCTGCCTGAGAGAACTGCTTCCCGCAGGAGGTGCAGCGGTACGGCTTCTCTCCAGTGTGAATCCTCTCGTGCTCTTTGAGCCTGTCCGACCTGGTGAAGGCCTGGTCACAGAAGCAGCACTGGTACGGCCTTTCTCCAGTGTGAATCCTTCTGTGGACGATGAGCGTGGCCTTGGTAGCGAACTGCTTTGTGCAGAAGGAGCAGGGGTAAGGCTTTGTGGTTCCACGTTCAGGTTCTAAGGCATGTTCTTTGAGGTGGTTCTGGAAGCTGTAAAGGAAGATGAAAGAAATGCCACACTGGGGGCATCGGTAAGGCCCCTCTCCGGCATGAATCTTCTCATGGCTTTTGCAGTGCGACAGATCTGCAAAGATTTTCCCGCAGTGGATGCACGGATACAGCTTCTTTCTGTTAGTCTGAGATGTGAGTGGTTCTGGAGCTGAAAAACTTTCCAGACTTTCCAGAGCGTGAGAACTCAGGTGAGCCCTGAGAACAGACGCAGACAGGAACTGGGTTCCACACCAAAAGCAGGAAAAAGCATCGTCCTGTTCCTCATTAACACGTCCTTCCGTAAAAATTTGTGATGTCACTGGTCTCCTCGAGAAGGTTTCTGTGCAGTAGACGTTCTCTTCAGACGCGGCTGCTCCTTTGAGGTCTTCTAAACGTGAACACATGGCCACTTCTGCAAAGAGAATCAACAATTAGGTCCGTGACAATAATCACATTATTGATTTATCAAACGATATACGGACATTTCCTCAGTGATTGTTGCTGACCTCAGTGTTGTACACCGTGTTTACTGTGTGTGTTTACAGAAGAATAAACGTTTCCAGTGTTTTAGCCACTCGCTCTGTTCTGTTCTCTACTTTTCTCTGCTCTGGAGCTGTTATGTGGATTTTTAAAATAAACACTCATTCATTCATTGTCTGTAACTCTTATCCAGTTCAGGGTCGCGGTGGGTCCGGAGCCTACCCGGAATCACTGGGCGCAAGGCACCAGTCCTTCACAGGGCGACACACACTCACACCTACAGACACTTTTGAGTCTCCAATCCACCTACCAACATGTGTTTTTGGAGTGTGGGAGGAAACCGGAGCACCCGGAGGAAACCCACACAGGCACGGGGAGAACACACCACACTCCTCACAGACAGTCACCCAGAGTGGGACTCCAACCCACAACCTCCAGGTCCCTGGAGCTGTGACAGAGACACCACCACAGTTCCCCGTGTTTATGAAGCTGACCTGAAGATATGAAGTGACCCTCTTGATAACCCTGTGGTTCTTCTTTTCCTTTAATGTTTCCTTTCATCTCCAAGATGTTTTTACTTTCCTCCACCTTTGCTTGGCTCTGATCTTCATCCTCCTCAGTTGGGATTAATTCAGATTTAACCTGACTAACCTCAGGCCCTGATTGCTGAGGTAGATCTTTAACATAGTCCCTAGGTCCAGGACCTGGCTCTTCTTCAGGATTTGGGTCAGATGTGTTTCTAGGTCCAGATTCCTGAGTTTCTCCAGAACCAGAATCATTAAAACACTGAGTGGGAAGATCTTTCAGGTTCTGCTTCATTTCTTCATCGCACCCACAGTGATACATTTCCCCCGGTTCATCTTTAAATCCTCGTCTTCTTGCCACTGCCTGGACAGCCATGCTCTGCTTCTTCCCAGCTTTGGACTTTGGTTCCACCTTAAAAACAAGTGAAGATTGATGGGGTATGTGCTCCAGCTCCTGGTTTCTGCCATTGTTCTTCTGCTGCTTTGTTTCAATCAGGTCCAGTTGGGTTTTCTGCATAAAGAAAATACAGAGGGAACAGGTTATTAAAGATTAATCTGAAGATTTTTCCATATCATTAACTGAACAGGTTAATGATATGGAATGTCAAAAAATGTTTGGACATACTGTGTGTGAATAGTAAATGTGCTCATATTAATGAAGAACTGTAAATAAAACAGTGACCTGAAGTTCTCCATGTTCCCCACCCTCCTTCAGCCTCAGCTTGGCCTCCAGTAGAGCCACCTCCTCCCTCAGCTCTCTGATTTCTTTCTGGAGGTCCTCCAAGTGTCTGATGTCCTCCATGGAGAGGTCAGTCCCTGTGGATTTGCTGTTGTCCTCCTGAGAGCGAAGGGGGGGCAGTGGGGGCTGCAGGTCTATGTGGAACATGATGATCTTCAGTGGAAGAAGAAGCACAATAACACAAGAAGAAAATAACCCTCCTGGAGCCGAGAGACCGAGCCGAACCCGGAGTACAGGAGTCTGCTGTGGAGGAGAGACCACCCCAGCGTCTGTGCCTCTCCCCGGACCCGGCCTCCTGTCCAAACTGCGGAGTGTTTACCTCCTCGCCTTGATAACTCCGCTTCTCCTGAGACTCCAGCCGGCCATTACACCGCCGGAGCACAAAGCGCGCATGCGCAGACACGGACACAGGCCAACGGCAGTAGCTAGACACCTTTTCATTAATGTTTTCACTTACAATTTGAAATAGACCTCTGTTATTTCCTTCTGTTAAAATCAGAGTCTTGTTTTAGCCTGAACAATTGTTCAAAATAAATAAGGTGTAAATGTTGAGTCCTCATATCGGATCAAAACATTCTATTTTTTGTTGTTGTTTTAGCTGCCAAATGTTTTGGATGATTGCATTTATATAGGGTGAAACACATTAAAATAATAATAATAAAGTGTTGTCGTGCTAAGTTACTATTTTAGAGATTTGATCCGTCAATATAACCACGTATTATTAATAATTAATCCTTGTGAATTTGTATTGCTTTTATTTATATAGCAAAAATTATTATTATAGATATGAAATACAGATATACATATGTATGTATACACAAAAGTAGTGGTAGAGGTTGTATATAGTTGATGTTGGAATGTTTGTAGCGAGGTTAAGCGGGGAGGGGGATTTATTTTGGGGGAACACCACGTTAGTAACAAACTCGTGTCCCAATCCTACTGTAAACTCGACTTTAAAGTGCACAATTTAGGGGCGCGGAGTGTGGTTAAGCACGAGTTTAAACTTTCGCAGTGTCGACAGCGCGTAAATTGCAAAGTGAAGCTATAACTGTGGAATTAAACATTTCAAAAGGAAGCCTCATTAAATATCACGAAAGTGTGCATTTCACAGGAGTAAAGGCTAGGAGCATGAATTGGAACACGGCCCTGGAATGGCTGAATGTGGGTTTAAGATTAAATCAGAAATACCTGCTCGTGTTTCCTCTTAGGACACGGGGAAAAGGCCATGAAAGGTGATTTATATGGAATGTTTTATCTTTTTAATATAGTTTATTTGTCATTGTTTATTTAAGGTGAAATTGAAGAGTTATTTGTAGAGACCTGACGGGATTTAAGACTCGAGTTTCTCACAAAGGCAGTCAGCGGTTTCATATTTAATGTAGTGGTTTTAATGATTGTCTGTTATTATAATGCTAGTATTTATTTTATTTATTTTAGGCCTAGCCCGTTATTGCTGTAGGAGTGGGTGTTTATAGAGTTTATAATATAGAGTTTATAAATAGAGATAACTGCATATATATTTTTTCTGTATAGATAAATATAGATACTATTGCATATACATATAGGACGTTGTGACAATGCACAGGATCCTAAGGTTATGTGGTGTGTGAAGCAGTGGCATATATTCATCTGAGTGACAGAGCTCTAGATGGGTGATGGAGCTCATTCTTTGGGATGAGTTGGAGTGGTGTGTGTGGTTCAGAACTACTCACTCTGCAATAGCACTTGACCTTTTATATAGCACTGTTCTGATCCACACAGAAATTTATCTTTAGTTTCAGACACGAAATGCATGGTTTTCAAGAGACAGACCAAGATGTCTTGCATTAAAGAAGAGAGGGAGGATATCAGAGTGATGGAGGAGTGTGGACTGAAGACAGAGGAGATGAACAGAGGTCAGTCTGTACTTTCCAGAGTATTTTCCGTTGGTATTTTGTTTATCCTGTTATAGTAAGGAATAAAGCTATCTCCAACTCAGATGGGGTTTAGTGCTGGTGCTGCTTTGTGATCAGGTCACACGAAGAAGACTCTGGAGAAATGGTTTCCCACTGCATGGTCCATTCTGTACTCTACTCGACTCTGCTCTGCTTCTCAGCTTCTCCACCAGGTAAATCAGGTCCTGGTTCTGGAAGCGGGTTCTTGTTTAGTCGTTGTTCTCTCGTGGTTCAGAGAGAGTCGGGTAGGGACTAAACCATGGTGTGTAAACCTTGCAGAGCGCTGATTGTCCAGAGAGAGTCATCATTCTATGCCACGCAATGCAGACATCCAGCACCAACTCTCCATCTGTAAAATCTCCAGCTGCAGCAGAGATCACATTTGTTTTTATCCGACTGAAGACGGCAGCTCGCAATGTGGTCTTTTGAAGAGGTTCAAATGCTCCTTCGATCGGTGGCTTACATCTCTCCAGCGAGAGCTGGGCGCTGCAACAAGGAAGGAACAAAATCTACTGATCTGTCTGAACTGATGATGGAGCTGTGTTCAGTCCCAAACTACAACACGCCAATACACCATGAGTAAACACCGCATAATGTTACTGCCGCCGTTATTGTGGTTTCCAAAGCCCACTGTTCCCCTTAGAGACGAGGTTAGAGACGACACCAATACATTTCAGGGGGGAGCTGTGGGAGTGGAAAACCAACAGGCACTAGTAGAGTCCAGTGGAGTAGGCACCATTAGCCTTTCATTTCAGAGCAGAATGATCTGGAACGAGAAATACAGAGGGCTCCACACTGGTCCTGTTACCATTTCAGTCTGTGTCCATAGTTTCCTTTCCACTGTTGCTTTATGGATAAACAAATGGGTGTTCTTTCTCTACTGTGAGAGTTTGTTTAGTACATCAATTGAAAACTAAAACCTGCAGAGTGTGACTTACTGTTTTGTTTTGTTTTTTGTTTCTGTTGTAGATGTACTGTCATGTGAAGACATTAAAGAGGAGCACGGTCCAGAACTGGTGTCCTTTCTGGAAGATTACACTCCACATGAAAACAGTTTCAGTGATGTTTCCCACCTGACTGAAGACCTGAGAATTCATTCTGGAGAAGAGTCCTACATCTGTTCACTATGTGGGCAAAATTTAAGCTCAGAGACTTCTCTGAAACGTCACCAGGAAATGCACGACGGAAAGAGACCCCACCAGTGTTCTCAGTGCGAGTGGAGCTTCGCTCGTTTGCCGGACTTAAAACAGCATGAAAAAATTCATACCGGAGAAAAACCCTTCACCTGCTCAGAGTGCGGAAAAGGCTTCTTAAAATCCATCCGCCTCAAAACTCACATGATGATTCACACCGGAGAGAAGCCTTACACATGTGCAGCCTGCGGAAAACAGTTTTCTCAAGCGAACAACCTTAAGTCCCACATGATGATTCATACTGGAGAAAAGCCGTTCAGCTGCGCTGAGTGCGGGAAGAGTTTTTTGAGGTTGTTTGACTATAAAACCCATGTGATGATTCATACCGAGAAGAAGCCTTTTTCCTGCTCTGAGTGCGGGAAGAGTTTTTCACTCTCAGGCCGCCTTAAAACCCACATGATGATTCATACGGGAGAAAAGCCCTTTATCTGCTCCGAGTGCGGGAAAGGTTTTTCAGCATCTAAAAATCTGAAAAGTCACATGATGACCCATACTGGAGAGAAGCTGTTCTCCTGCTCTCAGTGTGGGAAGAGTTTCACAAATTCTAGAGCTTTGAAAAAGCACATGTACAAACACACAGGGAACAAACCGTATCAGTGCTCAGAGTGTGAGAAGAGCTTCATACAGCTCTCAGACCTAAAAGACCACCAGAGGATTCATACCGGTGAGAAGCCTTTCATCTGTTCTCAGTGTGGGAAGAGCTTCGCCAGCGCCAGCGGCCTTGGATATCACATGTACATTCACACTGGAAACAAACCTCACCAGTGCTCCGAGTGTGGGAAGGGCTTCATCCAACTCTCAAAGTTTAAAACGCACCAAATGATTCACACCGGAGAGCGGCCTTTCGCCTGCCCTCAGTGTGGGAAGACGTCCACTACGCTGTCCAACCTTAAAATCCACATGAGGATACACACATCAGTACGAATGAATGTGGACCACATTTAAAGTGGCCAACTTTTTTCTTTTTTTACCAAGAGAAAAAAGAACAGAACATTTAAGACCCTTATTATTTATTTATAGTGTTTCCTATAAACGGTAGCTCATAGATGAAGAATCAAACTGCTCTGTTGTCTTTGAAAGCGCAGGTTTATTCTCCATAGAGCGGGTCCTCCACACTGCACACAATGTCATTCCATTCAACACTCAGTCAACACACACATGCTCACAGACACACACACACACACACAGAGTGGTTTAGTACAAATATTCTGATAAATCAAGAACACTAGGTGTCAGTATAACATCTGTTTCGTAACGTGAAGAATTGTCAGTGACTGATTGAATTTTTCAGCAGTTGTTTTTGAGGTTACATAAAAAATACTCAACTTAAGAGAAAAGAGAAAAATGTTTCCAAGATTGGATATAAAATGATATAAATATTTAGAGAAACTGGAAACTGTAACAACAGAGTAAAACGAATACATAATATTGTGATTAATTCATATTAATTGTTTAAAAATATTTAATTTGCAGTGGGAGCTTCTTTAAGCTTAATTTTGGATCATTTTCAATTCCTCTATTTGCTATTTTCATTCATTTCAATATTTTCACACTGTGAGTTGCAGTTAGTGTCAAATTAATAAATATTACTATCATTATAAATAAACTAAAATGCAGAACTATTTTCTGGTAGCGCTGACATACTCAGATCAGCCATAATATTAAAATGACCTTCTTATTTCTCCACTCACTGTTCATTCTGTGAGACACTCCTCCCTTGTTGGTCCACCTTGCCTACAGGACACCCCCACAGGAAGGGGAATGGATCTGAATGGATCCACCATCGAGTGGTTTTAATGATATGGCTGATATGTGTATATGTTAATTACGTATTTAGGTGTTTATTCTACCTTGAGACAAGTCTGTTTGACATGAAATTTATTTCATAATTATGAGATTATATCTGTACTTATTTTTGTCCAACAATTTCTCATGTGCTGTGCCACATTAAAATCTAATGATAAACTGCAGAATTGTTTATTTTTATGTGATTTACTATGTATTTATTTCACCTAATTTACAAGTAAAAACTGTTATACTCTCCAGGCTCATGTTAGCTGATTTGGACGGTGTGTGTCTGTGTGTCTATTTGTGTTTGTGTGTGGCACCATGGCATTTTTTCATTTCTGATCTAATCAGACGTGCTTTTATCTGAGATTGTATTGAAATAAAAAATAAAAACACAAATAATAATAATAAAACAACAACACTTTCATTAGAGATAAACTCACAGTGACGGGAGGTAAGGATCCCACTCAGTGAGGCAAATAACCTCAGACCTACATAGACCTGAAAGGACGGATTCTCAGACAGGGATTAAGCCTAATCCTGGACTGCACAGCATTATGAGTTGTGATTTTCCATTGCGAGGAGGATATAGTCCAGGACTAGTCTTAATCCCTGTCTGGGTGGCTCCTGTGCTGCTATTCCTAGAGGAACCAGTTAAGTACTGTGTCAATGCCCTTTTTATAATGTGCTGCGCTAACGGGTTTTGAGGAGATGGTGATGTGGCCCTGACATCACCACATCAGGGCATGTTATGAAGGAATGTCACCCAACTCTTTTCTGAGTGGATGCTTAAAGTTTGAAAGGAGAAATCCATGTTTGTGGAATAACCCCAGGAACCTGGAGCTGTGAGGCCAATAATTAGCAACATGAAATACAATGGTACAAATAGCAATATAAATTAAATATTATAAAAAATAGTTCAAAATTAGGAAAGCCTCATCACATTAGTACAGCAGCACAAGCAGGATTGTGTGTCTGATAAGGGTGTTATACTCGTAATTCTTGTAACAGGACTTTTATTATGAAATAAATGCCAATATCGCACAGAGGAGACTCGTGCTGTTGTGGCTGTGTTCACTCTGCTGTGCGTGAGTCGCGTCCCGGAGGAGAACTGAAACTAAACTCCGAGATGGTTGTCCCTCAGAGGGGGAGACAGGCGGCGGGGGGAGATCTGCTCCCCCAGGGGCCGCAGAGCAGCTGAGAGCCGGAGTCAGTACGGGAGGCTGGGGCTGGAGGTAAGTCCGGAGCCCTGACTCCCATTGGGGCTGCAAGATGCGTTACAGAAGCGGGCAGGTCAGGTTTAGACTCAGAGAGATGCCCCCGCTCGATGCCTGACTAAATACCCTTACTGCGGGAGTTAGAGTGCAGCAGGTGGGAAGGTATTCATCAGCTCCATAAAAACACCATCCTCATACACACACTACAGCTACACACAGTTAGAGCACCATCAGCACCATCTTCTCCACTCCTACTCCCTCTAAACCTCTCCTGGTAGAGCGTGGTGGGCGTGTTCTCACAATCTGAATAATGTTAATGTTATTTTAAATTATCCAAAAACTACAGCAGGGCTTAAAATGACATATTATATGGTCCAGTTCACATGTTCACATTAACATGTGTATCTGGAGTCCACCAACCCACATACTGTGAAACAAGACCCTCCCCAGTCTGTTTTCTGTATGCTCACAGTCACACAGCTCCAGGGACCTGGAGTCCTGCTCTGGGTGACTGTCTGTGAGGAGTTGGTGTGTTCTCCCTGTGTCCGTGTGGGTTTCCTCCGGGTGCTCCGGTTTCCTCCCACAGTCCAAAAACACGTTGGTAGGTGGATTGGCGACTTAAAAGTGTCCATAGATGTGAGTGAATGTGTGAGTGTGTGTGTTGCCGTGTGAAGGACTGGTGCCCTTTCCAGGGTGTATTCCTGCCTTGTGCCCAATGATTCCAGGTAGGCTCTGGACCCACCGCGACCCTGAACTGGATAAGGGTTAGAGATAATGAATGAATGAACTGTGTTCCACTGTGGAGAACTGGGAGAAGACATCTTCTTTATGGCATGGGAACGAGAATGTTTTGGAAACTCTTCTGTATTGCCCTCTCCTGATCTGAGGGATTTATCTTGTATGAAATCTCCTCCTGAAAGAAATACCACCTGAAAACTGCTTTGACTTTAATTTCAAGAAGTGAAGGGTTATTTCTGATGTTTTTTTGTTTATTTCTGTAGTGTAACTAACCCTGGAACTCGATCTCTGAGATATCCACAGTATGGAGGGCAGAGGACTGAATACAGAAGTGTTATTGGATCTCCAGCTTTTCTACGACTCTGAAGCATCCTGCACAAAGTTGGTAGGAACCGACCTGTCCATGGAGGACATCGAACTCCTGCAAACTGAAGTGTGGAGGCTGAGGACCACAGTGGCAGTGCTGGAGAGAAAACTGAGGCATCGAAGAAGACGTCCCAAAGAGGTCTGTGTTCATTGTTCTTAAAGAAAGATCGTCTGTTCCTTCTGTTTACACAGTGACTATAGTCCAGGGCTCAGAGATCATGCTCTCAGCTTCTGGACCAGAGTCTCCTTTAACACTCATTCATCTTCAGCTGTGCGTTGTTTAGTATTCTCTGTGAAGTATTCAGTATCTGTTGTGAAATACTCACTGTCCTCTGTGAATTATCTTGTAAACCCTTTACATGTTTCAGTAACTAACCCTAAAGGCGATGAATATGAAGCTGTGTGGTTATATAATACATACTGTATTTATATAATGCATACTGTATATAATACATACTGTATTTCTATATATATATATATACTGTATTTATATAATAAATACTGTACTGTATATAATACATACTGTATTTATGTGTGTAATATTTAATCTAAACAACTGAATATATTTTGTGTTATTTACCTGTTTCTTCTCTATGTTTCCGTCAGGAGTTGGAGGACACGCCCTTGTTGTGCTCCGTCTGTAAAACTATACTGACCCACATGGACACACAGGTCCCTGAACCTACTGCAGATGACCAGGAGCAGCTGACAGAGAAAGCATCCCATGTGAATCCTGAGTATAAAACTGAAACACACTCTGAATCCGTAACGGAGGAGAGCTCTGTGCAGGAAGAAGAATCCAGTGTGAATCCTGAGTGTAAATCTGAGGTGTTCACTGTGTTGATAACGGACGGGTGTTCAGAGGAGGAGGACGTATACGGTATGAATCCTGAGTGTAAAAAAGACTCTACATTAAAGACCTGCTCAGGGAGAAACACAGAACCTGAACGGAACCATCTCAGAAAGAAGAGAACAGAGCTCGGAGTGTGGAGATCATGAAGGTGAGGACTTTATTCCCTGGAGTAAGCGCTCAGCCACAGCTGGTCTGCAGGTTCACCTCAGAAACCAGTTTAATCTAATTTAAATTACATAGAGACAGCATTAGTTCAATAACGGTGTGATCACACACTACACCACACCACTCCAGATCTCCTCCTGACTCCCACAGTTCCCCATGGCTGCCGTTATCTTAAAGCCACTATAGGTACAATTTTTACCTTAACATTATAAGTTCAAAATCACTGTGATACTCCACTGAGCTGTAAGAGGGAGAACAGAGCCCATGTCACTGCTACTTCAGGCTTAGCATGGCAGAAACTGCACTATGTAACATCTGGAGGAGGGTAGAATACCACCCTCAAGTCCCTCCAATTCCCCCTTAATGTCTGGACATTGCTGTAAAAGCGATTTACACTCTGCAATCATAGGAGTCCAGGAGCCAAAATTCAAATTTTTACTTGGTGTTTCTTTAACGACATTGCTGTGCAGGCATCAGTTATCTTCGTATTCCACATGAATTTAAACACAGCCATTAAATGTGTTAAACCCAGGGGCTAATGACAGGCTTATTGTCCATTGGTCAGTATTTATGAGCACACTAGCGCCCCCTATTTGGAGCTCTGCTTTCACAAATGGCTGGACTGTTTAAGTGTTTGTTCACACCTTTATAAGACTCTGCTCCCACTTGAGGGCAAGAATGGAGGTGTATCACTGATGGGTTTTCCTGAATTTTGCATATTCAATATGGACTTTTTTAATTTGAATATTTAGATTTAAAACCAGATAAGTATAATTCATATATTCAAACTTCAGACTGATACTCTTACATCAGTGATTTAGCTCCACAGGCCTGTTACAATTCTAATGCCCACTTCTCTGTCCACTTTTAGAAGATTTGACCCGTGATGATGAGACCTGGTCACCGTCCTTTGTAACCAAAGATAGACAGCAAGATAAGCGCCAGAATAAGAGTCCCTTAGACGGCTTGCAGTGCTCAAAGAAGCCTTTCCTTTGTTCCGTGTGTGAGAAGAGTTTTTCTGCCTCGTCCAGCCTGCAGAAGCACCTGAAGCGCCACTGGAACATAAAGGATTTCAAGTGCGAAGAGTGTGGGAAGCGTTTCCTGACGTCGACGGAGCTGAATCTCCACAGAAACAGGCACACGGGGACGAGCCAGTTCGTCTGCCAGGTCTGCGGGAAGCATTTTGCCGATAAGTATCGCCTTAAGGTCCACCTGAGGACGCACACGGACGAGAAGCCCTTCGGCTGTGAGGACTGTGGGAAGAGTTTCAGGACTAAAGGAACTCTGGTGCTGCACCGGAGAACTCACACCGGAGAGAGACCCTTCCGCTGTTCGCACTGCAGCAGTGCTTTCACCCACGGGACGCACCTTAAACTCCACGAGCGCACCCACACCAACGAGAAACCACTCCAGTGCTCCCACTGCGACAAACGGTTCGCCCGGGTTGGTGACCTGAAGTCGCACGAGAGGACGCATACAGGCCAGAGGCCTTTCCAGTGCTCTCACTGCAAGAAGTTCTTCAAACAGAGGAGCCACCTGTTGTGTCACGAGAGGATTCACACCGGAGAGAGGCCTTACCTCTGCCCGGAGTGCGGGAAGACCTTCTCCCACCTCTCACGCTTTTTGGAGCACAAGAGGAATCACACCGGAGAGCGGCCTTTCTGCTGCGCCACGTGCGGTAAAGCCTTTGCCAGAAAGCACTCCCTCCACCTGCATGAGAAAATACACACTGGAGAAAAGCCCTATAAGTGTCCTCAGTGCAGCAAGGGCTTCATCAGGCTGTGTGACCTGAAAACCCACCAGAGGATCCACACCGGAGAGAAGCCGTACCAGTGCTCCATCTGTGGGGAAGCCTTCGCTTTTTTAAGTGGTTTACACAAACACAGAGAGAAACACACCACAGGCTTGTGATTAAAGTAACACTAAGTAGTATTTTTACCTTAAAATCAAAGTTTCAAAGTCATTGTGATGCTCCACTGAGTTGTAACAGGGAGAATAGAGCCTCTTTCGTTGCTGCTCTGGTCTCAGCACTGAAGTAACTGCATTATGTAATTTCTGGAAGAGGGTAGGAAACGACCCCCTCTTTTTTTTTTTTTTTTTTGAATTACATTCTGCACCTGTAGCCCATGAGCAACAATGGAAAACTTTACATAAAGTTCCTTTAAGTGGTGGACAATTCCACAGAAATACAACATTGTAATACTTTAAGACATTTTCTGCTAAAGATATAAATCATGATAATACTATTAATGTCAATCACATATTTCATTTGAGTTTTGATAAGCTGGAACAGTAATAAATCTCCAGTTTAAACCACGTTATAAAAAGACTAACCAGCTATGAACACAAGTTTATATTCAGGGCGTCACACACTACTGCACCCATTTACTAACTCTCTGTGAATAACAGTTTGTAACAAAGAGTGAATTATTAAAATCCTTTTGGTGAATGTTTTTGTCTGTCGGTCTACGTGCTGAACTTCTGATGGTGATGAAATAATTCATTCATTATCTGTTAGGGTTTCGCTCTGGGCAGCGTCATGGACAGTCCAGAACCTACCCCGAGTCACTGGGATCAAGGCAGGGACACACTAGACAGAACAGTCACACACCCTGGAGCATGTGGTCAAAATCACCACATGTAGCGCCACCTTGCTGCTCTTTGAAGTAAACCATGTCTTTTTTAATAAATTACAATAATTTCTAGCCAATTTCATTGGAGTTCTTTCTA
The DNA here is from genome assembly GCF_029633855.1 of Hoplias malabaricus. Taxonomy (NCBI): domain Eukaryota; kingdom Metazoa; phylum Chordata; class Actinopteri; order Characiformes; family Erythrinidae; genus Hoplias; species Hoplias malabaricus. The sequence goes on along the minus strand of NC_089801.1, from coordinate 56,681,664 downwards.
GATGTGTCAGAGTTGTGAAAGTTGTGAAGGTAAACCAGCTCTTGGTATATGGGGTCCACATGGGCCCAGACTGGGTTATAAGTTAAACCCACCCATGATACATGGATGACACCCATATGTAGCCCAACATTGACACCACGGAGAAAAACCTGCTGGTGCACAGATGAGCTTCCATGTTGAGCCCCATGAGAGTGTGATGAGTGGGAACTTGTGTTTGAATTCATTGTGGCATGCAGATTTTTCTACTCCACCTTAAATGGTGCAGAATCTACTCTGAAACAAACATCCTTTTTGAATTTGAAGTTCCACGCAGTGGTTAATTTTTTGTCACTCCAACGGGTGAACTAAGACCTGCTGAGTGACACTGATTTTTTTTAAAAATCCAGCAGACGCTGCTGTGTCTGATCCGCTGTTACCAGCACAACACACACTAATACACCACCACCACAGTCCTATGGGGGTCCTGATCTTTGAAGAACAGGGGGAATCGGGGCTAACAAAGTAAACAGAACAACAGATGGACTACAGTAGAGCAACAGTAGAACTTCAAAGTGGTCAGTAGGTGAGAGTAGATTAGTGAGGGACGTACAGACCCTGTGAATCTCTCTGTGGTCGAAAGGGGGCAGTAGAGCGACTCTCTTCCTTTAGGAAGTGTAGGGTCTGTTTATAAACCCGGAGAACAGAGAACCGAGCGGGAGAAACACAGAACCCGGCGCTTCTGAACTTCCCTGGAGCTCCAGCCCGACGGGTACAGCAGCTAGGTTGTTCTTTATGGAGGTGGAGTTGTCTAGAACCAAGAACATGAACATAAACTTGTAGAACCACACGTCTAGAGCTTTGTGTGTCTACAGACTTACTTAGTATTGAGGGTTTAGTCTAGAACTGGACTGCCTCACGTGTAGACCTGACTGTATCTAGAACCTCACGTGTAAACTACGCTTATGATGTGTATCTAGAACATCAGATTTAGAACTGCATGCGTAGGACTGTGTATCTGCAGCAGGTGTACAGCTGTATTAGAATCATATCTAGGGCTTTATGTGTAGAACTGTATACTTAGAACCTAGAGCTTCAGTTAGAACCGTATATCTATTTTAGGGTTCCGCATACATAAAGGTGTAGTTAGAGCTGTGTATCTAGAACTTCACGTGTTTAATTGTATGTTTAGATCTTTATATATAGAACTTCACATTAAGATATAGTTAGAACTCTGTCTAGAACTATATGCTTAGAACTGCATATCTAGAACCTCACATGTGGAACTGTACCTAGAAGTTCACATATAGATATGGCTAGAACTGTATATCTAGAGCTTCAAATGTAGATAAGATTAGAACAGGATATGTAGTATTTTGTGTAGATATGATTAAATTGAATATCTAGAGCTTTGCCTTTCGATATGGTTAAAACTTTATATGTAGAACTATGCACTAATTACTGTATATCTGGAACGTCATGCCTAGAACTGCATTTATAGAATTGTATACTTAGTTCTGTATATCCAGTGTTTTAAATGTATAAGATGCTGTAGTACAGTCAGATTAAAAGTGATTATATGGTAAACAGCGCCCCCGTCTGGAGAAAAGTCAGACTGATAAACAGGGCTTTGTTACAGCTGCTGGAGGCTGTTTTCAGTGACACCTGAGTAAGCTCAGTATGTCACCGTGTTCCTGCTGCTCCGTCCCTCTGAAACCCTTCTGCCCGACTCTGGGCATTTAACAGAGTGGTGTAATCAGTAGTGGTGGTGTTTGTATGTGTTGCCCCCTGCAGGCGGAGTTAGAGATGTGCTCGATGAAGCTGGAGAAATGTGAGAAAACAGTGATGAGGGATCTAAACCTGGAGAGCGGTGGTGGTGGAATTCCTCAAGGTGAGTGTTCATTATATTTTATAAAAATAGATGTGGTTATGTTCAATTATGTATTGTTGTACAACCAATTGTGTCTTCTACAGTAAACCCATCTGTGGTGGTGAACACACACACACACACACACAAATGACTGTCACAATAACTACTATTTTTGACTTATCTTAAATATATGGATATTACCTCAATAATATTTGCTGACTTCAATCTCTCCCACTGTGTTCACCATGTTTGTGTTTATATCAGGATAAAAGTCTCCAGTTTTGTAGCCGCTCGCTCTGTTCTGTTCTCTGATTTTTTGTGCTCTCTCTGTTCTGGATTTGTTCGTTATGTGGATTTCTTTAAAAAGCAGTGATTTTATTAGATTTACATAGGCCTGGACAATATTTCAATATCAATATATATTGCAATATAAAATGTTTCAATAACAATGATACCATTTTTAAGCACATTCTCCCAATTTCAGTACACATTATTCACAGCGTCTGTCTCTGACTGACGGTCATTAGAGGGCGCTGTTGTCAGTTCACTGCCCTTAATTTAAAAATTATGGTTAAAAATACTAATACTGACTAAGTCAAGAGGTTTGTGTTTGATGTTTCATGTTTGTTTTTGCAGTTTTTCAGTGGCTTTTATGTTGTTTACATCGATATCTGAATTGCATCGTATCGACTGAAAATAAGATTGTGTGTGTATATATATATATATCTTCAAAGAGATGTGATTGCATTGTTATACTGTTATATTAGCAGCATTTTTAGTCTTAAAATGACAAAAATATCTGATGCTGAGGGAAGAGACAGTGCTGTTCCTTCACTCTCCACACCCCTGATTTTTTCTGCCAGTTGTGGGCATTGAACCAGCAACCTTCTGGTCACCGCTGCTCCTAGTGGAGCAGTAAAGGTAAGAGAAGTGGCTCTGTGCAGAAGTGTCTCCGTGTTAAATGAAAGTATGTTCCACATTTCACTTTGGTACAGAGGCTGCGCCTGAAACTGTTTTAATTTATTGTAATAATTGGTTGCACTATAACACAGTAACCCACCTCAGCTGTGACTGAAGCTTTGATGGTGGAGTTCCTCTTTGAGGAGGGAAGTTAAGCTTTGTTTCTTTCCTAAAGGTGGAAACGCAGCCCCAGACCGAGCCGTGGTGAGTGGAACCTGTCATTTTAAATCCCAGCTCAGAACGTTTCTGTGTGTGTTCTTAAATCCCTGCATTTTAGAAACAAAACATGTGTCTTTAAAGCAGTCAGGAGAAGGAAAACAGATTTTAAGTGCAGCAGTAACCGAGGTGTGTGTGTGTGTGTGTGTGTGTGTTTTCTTGTGTGTTGCAGCACTGCAGTGTTCTCCAGGGTGAGGTTCCTCCAGTTCCTCAGAGATGTTCCGTGTGCTGTGCGAAGATCCACTGTCCTTTCTGTCCTCCTTCAGTTTATAAACCTCGCCACGACAAGTACAGTGTCCACAGACACCTGCAGAGTCATGTCAGACGAGCCGTGAGAGTGAGAGGTCTGTTATACCACACACACACACATATTACGAACCATATCCACATTCCGCCCACTCTTGGCTCGGAGCCTTGTGAACAGATTATTAGTGTTTGTGTCTGCTCCTGTTCTTATTGTTATGGCTGATATTGAATCTGTGTTGTTCTGCCCCTAGGTTTCGTGGTGTGTATGTGCCACCTGGGCTGCCGTCCAACAGGTCACTTTCACTGTCCGATCTGTGGGAATACGGTCATCAGGAAACATGACGCTCACAGACACATCAGCTCCTGTCCAGGTCAGTCAGGTCAGAGACACTACCCCGGTCCAGCAGGGACAGACAGCACAACACGCCGTGTCCAAATATCTGCAGACTCCACTTTAAGCTCCTCTCACTCCGGCCACAGTGGGAATAAACCATTTAAAGAACACTGACCAATAGAATCTGATGCTCTGGAGCAGCTGCACATGATCCGGTAGATTGTGGACCATTGCTGTGAGGATCAGATGACCTTCAGCCTTCACGTAAGCATCAGTGAGGTCAGGGGCTGATGTTGGAAAATTAGTTCTGGATCCCAAACACCACTCCAACTCCAGCACTACAGAGAACATTCCAATGCTCCACAGCCCGGTGCTGGAGGCCTTATACCCCTCTGGTGGACACTTGGCTTTGAGCATGAGGACCTTAGATTCATCTGCAGCTGCTCCAGAGCATCAGACACACTGTTAAATTGGACACAGTGTACCTCAGTGGTCTGCAGTGTAGTTTGGTGGTCCGCAGGTCGTGTTTTGCAGGTGCAGACAGAGCATCTACAAGATTTATACACACACACACAAACACACTCACTGATAATTTATCTTTTCAGATAAGTCTCAAGAAGAGCAGCTTCACCGAACACACACCGGAGAAGAGCAGCTTCACCGAACACACACCGGAGAAGAGCAGCTTCACCGAACACACACCGGAGAAGAGCAGCTTCACCGAACACACACCGGAGAAGAAGAGCTTCACCAAACACACACCGGAGAAGAAGAGCTCCACCGAACACACACCGGAGAAGAAGCGCTCCACCGAACACACACCGGAGAAGAAGCGCTTCACCGAACACACACCGGAGAAGAAGCGCTTCACCGAACACACACCGGAGAAGAAGCGCTTCACCGAACACACACCGGAGAAGAAGCGCTTCACCGAACACACACCGGAGAAGAGCAGCTTCACCGAACACACACCGGAGAAGAGCAGCTTCACCGAACACACACCGGAGAAGACCAGCTTCACCGAACACACACCGGAGAAGACCAGCTTCACCGAACACACACCGGAGAAGACCAGCTTCACCGAACACACACTGGAGAAGACCAGCTTCACCGAACACACACTGGAGAAGACCAGCTTCACCGAACACATACTGGAGAAGAGCAGCTTCACCGAACACACACTGGAGAAGAGCAGCTTCACCGAACACACACTGGAGAAGAGCAGCTTCACCGAACACACACTGGAGAAGAGCAGCTTCACCGAACACACACTGGAGAAGAGCAGCTTCACCGAACACACACTGGAGAAGACCAGCTTCACCGAACACACACTGGAGAAGACCAGCTTCACCGAACACACACTGGAGAAGACCAGCTTCACCGAACACACACTGGAGGAGACCAGCTTCACCGAACACACACTGGAGGAGACCAGCTTCACCGAACACACACTGGAGAAGACCAGCTTCACCGAACACACACTGGGGAAAGCATGGTAAGCGTGAGGACATGGTGGTGGTGTGTTAGTGTGTGTTGTGCTGGTGCGAGTAGATCAGCCACAGCAGTGCTGCTGGAGTTTTTAAACCCCTCAGTGTCACTGCAGGACTGAGAATAGTCCACCGACCAAAAACATCCAGCCGACAGCGTCCTGTGTCACTGATGAAGGACTAGAGGACGACCGACACACACTGTGCAGTGACAGATGAGCTACTGTCTCTGACTTTACATTTACAACGTGGACCAGCGAGGGAGGAGTGTCTCACAGAGGGGACAGTGAGTGGACACAGGGTTTAAAAACTCCAGCAGCACTGCTGTGTCTGAGCCACTGTATAAATGTGTATTAGTTATGTTTTGCACATGTAAAAGGTGGATTATAAATGAGTTTCCTAAACTGAAGCTTAAAGCAGGACCTGGTGTTCTCACTGGTGAGGTTCTTCTGGTTCCTCAGAGATGTTCTGTGTGTTCTCCTGTGTGTTACAGCACTGCAGTGTTCTCCAGGGTGAGGTTCCTCCGGTTCCTCAGAGATGTTCTGTGTGCTGTGTGAAGATCCACTGTCCTTTCTGTCCTCCTTCAGTTTATAAACCTCGCCACGACAAGTACAGCGTCCACAGACATCTGCAGAGTCACGTCAGACGAGCCGTAAGAGTGAGAGGTCTGTTACACTATATATATGCACACACACACACACACACACACACAGACAAACATTAAAGGCACTGTGTTGTTCTGCCCCTAGGTTTTGTGGTGTGTATGTGCCACCTGGGCTGCCGTCCGACGGGTCACTTCCACTGTCCGATCTGTGGGAACACGGTCATCAGGAAACATGACGCTCACAGACACATCAGCTCCTGTCCAGGTCAGTCAGGTCAGAGACACTACCCCGGTCCAGCAGGGACAGACACAACACGCCATATCCAAACGTCTGCAGAAACTCTTTGTAATGAATGAACACAACTGCTTCAGAACGGAAGCAGCCAAATTGAAAAAAATCAGAATATACTCCTTAGTGTAGTTTAGAGGTTTACAGGTTAATTACAATGTAGTTTAGGGATCTACAGGTGGATTACAGTGTAGTTTGGGGGTCTGCAGTTTAGGTACAGTGTAGTTTAAAGATCTACAGGTGGGTTACAGTGTAGTTTGATTACAGTGTAGTTTGGGGGTCTGCAGTTTAGGTACAGTGTAGTTTGGGGGTCTTCAGGTTGGTTACAGTGTGGTTTAGGGGTCTGCGGTTTAGTTTACATGTACTTTGGGGGTCTTCAGGTTGGTTACAGTGTAGTCTGGTGGTCTACAGGTGTGTTCAAGTGTAGTTTAGTGGTCTACAGGTGGGTTACAGTGTAGTTTGGGGGTCTGCAGGCTGTTTTCAGTGAGTGCAGAAGAAGCACCCACAATGTTAACATGGGCAGCAATGCTTTATCTGTTCAGACAAGTCTCAAACTGATGCTGGCACAGAAGGGAAATTCCACCTCTGCTTGGACTGCGGAGAAAGCTTCAAAACCAAAGACAGCCTCAGTTTCCACCGGAGAATACACACCAGAGGAGTTCTGCCAAACCAAACACACACCGGAGAAGAGATTCACCAAACACACACCGGAGAAGAACTTCACCAAATACACAACAGACAAGAGCCTCACCAAACACACACCGGACAAGAGCAGCTTCACCAAACACATACTGGGGAAATTATGGTGAGTGGGAGGGAAACTAAACACAGACAATTCCAACTATAGTCATAGGTGTATAAAACAGCCATGACCTAATCCCCCAAGTCAGGCTTAACCATTAGAGACAGTCCTATTGGACCACACACTCTGGCCTCAAGTTACCCGGCTAACTCTGAAAACCAGCTGTGTGTGTGTTCTCCTGTGTGTTGCAGCACTGCAGTGTTCTCCAGGGTGAGGTTCCTCCAGTTCCTCAGAGATGTTCCGTATGCTGTGCAAAGATCCACTGTCCTTTCTGTCCTCCTTCAGTTTATAAACCTCGCCACGACAAGTACAGCGTCCACAGACATCTGCAAAGTCACGTCAGACGAGCCGTGAGAGTGAGAGGTCTGTTATACTATACGCTACACTCTCTCGCTCTCTCTCTCTCTCTCTCTCTCTCTCTTTCTCTCTCTCATACTTCTATACTTTCCACCAAAAGAACTCTGGTTCTTCAATGGGTTCCATTCAGGATTCCCTTGGCTCTCTGCAGTGAACCGTGCCCCCTGCTCTCCACCAGTTGGGGCGCTCTGTGGCTGTGTCTGAATTCAGCTCCAGAGCCAAAGATAAAGGGACAGAGTCATGGTTTATCCACTGTTTACTGCGCGGTCAGATCAGAGTGAGATATGATACACATGTGGAAATGATGCAGAGTTCTAAAAGTCTGGTTCTCTGGTCTTTACCCAGAACCCCATCGAGGACGACATAACACTCTGTAACTGACCCGTCCAGTTCCACTGTGCCATAACGGTTTATTTTAGGCTCTGAGCTCTTTCTGGAGCTTCTTTATCTCCAGAAGCCCTCTGCTGAATAACACACTGTTCTTTGGTTTCAGCAGGGAACTAACTTTTCTGGATTTGGGACTGGTTTATATCAGTGGAAACGTTCCAAATTAGGGAACAGAAAGGTTATAATTTGGTGGAAAAGACCTACCACACACACACACACACACACATATATATATACACACACACTCTCTCTCTCTCACAAAAACACACACAAACTTTCAAAAACACCTGCAGAGTCACATCAGATGGATAGGTTTGTTACTACACACACACACACACAGCCTGGTTAATAAGTAAAAGACTCAGTGGAGAAAGTGGCTGATATAAGTGTGTTCACTTTGTGTTGAAATGTCTTCTGCCTCTAGGTTTCGTGGTGTGTATGTGCCACCTGGGCTGCCGTCCAACGGGTCACTTCCACTGTCCGATCTGTGGGAACACGGTCATCAGGAAACATGACGCTCACAGACACATCAGCTCCTGTCCAGGTCGGTCCTCCCCGGGAAGTGACTGAAGCTGCTTCAGGATTCAGTGCTTTGTGCTTCAGTTCTGTTCAGGTTTGATTCTGGGGCAGAGTTTCACAGAGACGCTAAAGCAGACTTTTATCAGTGAAGTCTGAATGCGTCTGCGTAATGACCATGGAAATCTGGTTCTGCCTCCAGTCGGATTTGACACAAGTCTCATGATATCACCCACAGTCTCCCAATGTTAGGATCCACACTTGGACATGCTCCAAGTTTCAAATATTAGTTCTGCAAAGATGTTTTAAGGCATTTCTGTGTAACATATATCTGTAATTCAAAGTTCAAACATTCTCCTGCTGTTTTGCCATTGTAAAGTGACTGTGTCATATTAACATCACATTTTCATTTTATTAAACTAAAAACGAAGCAGTGTGAAAAGTGAAGTGGGCGCTGCATTCGTTCTGAGCTCTATCAGGAAAAAGCTGCAGAAGACTGTGATGGGTTTGTTCTGTTCTTGGGGATAACACTGTGTCCAAAAGTCTGTGTGAGTGTGGGTTTAGACGAGTCACAGATGGGGTCAGTGTAAGAGATCAGGAATAGAGTATAAATACTTATTTTTTTTAAAATAAAAAGATGATTGTCAGTTACAGTAAAATGACAAAAGAGTGGGAGAATTACACATTACATTAAAAATTCTTTGCTAATTGCTAATATTTTATGTATTAATTGTATTGAATTCATTTTTCAATTTTTACTCCTTTAGGAAACAGTGATAAATTCCCATCTGAACGTGAGCCTGAGGAAACACCTGTCCCCTGCTCCCACTGTGGCAAGGCCCTTAAAAACAAGCGCAATCTCCTCAATCACCAGAGAATCCACACCGGAGAGAAGCCCCACCTGTGCCCTGACTGTGGGAAGCAGTTCTCCAGCCTCTGCTCCTTCTCCATTCACCGCAGGATTCACACCGGAGAGAGGCCTTACCGCTGCTCTGAGTGCGGCAAGACTTTCAAACGCAAGGCCGAGCAAACCACCCACCTGAGAATCCACACCGGAGAGAGGCCGTTCCTCTGCTCAGAGTGCGGGAAGCAGTTCTCCAGCAGGAAAACCCTCTCAGCCCATCAGAGAATTCATACCGGAGAGAGGCCACACCTCTGCCTTGTCTGTGGGAAGAGCTTTGTACTCAAGTCGAATCTCACGGCGCACAACGGGACACACACGCGTCCGTACCATTGTCCTGAGTGCGGAAAGTCGTTCGGAAGAATGGACAACCTTAGAGTTCACCAGAAAACACACGTAACAAGCAAGAGTCATAAAGACCAAGCTTAAAGGTAGTATTTATACCTTAAAATTACAGCTTCAAAATCACTGTGATGCTCCGCTGAGCAATAACAGGGAGAACAGAGCCTCTCTCAATGCTACTCAAGCTCAGCACTGCAGAAACTGCACTATGCAATGTTTGGAGGAGGGTAGGACACCATCCCTCCTGTGTGTGAGAGAGAAAAAGTGTTTTTTTTCTAATTTAAGTTGTTCGGTTTATAATAACTTATATGAATGATATGTATATGAATATATGGATAATTACTGTTTTATTATTTGAGAAAAATGCACAGAATCTATGGTACGTATTTATTTCCTAGGTTATGCACTAAGCTTTCTGGGGACTTTCTGTCCCTATGCGGGAGACCCACTCTATGAAGCATAAACTGGTTCATTCAGGGGCAACAGACCAGATTGTTTCTTTGACTCATTTGTCTTTATAGACAGCGATGTAAAAATAAAGGATTATCAATTACATGTTTTAAGGTTTATCTGCTGGTTGTGAAGGGGCTCTGTGTAGAAGTCGTTGTTCAATTTGACGTACAAAAAAAAATTACATTTATACATTTATTGGTAAACTATGCAAGATCTTTCTTTGTAATGCCATTGGTTATAAGAAAAGCTTAATTTGAATTTTTATTTCTGTTCTTTAAATGTAGTCATTTAAAAATCTTGGCTGGGAGTCCGCCTTGACTTTCATAAACAGTAAAAACTCAGCACATGATTATATTCACCTTAATTATATTTCATATTTCTACACACATATATTGTATTTGGTACTTAAACTAAAGCAGTTGCTTAGAGAAAAAAAAACATTTGTTTATGAATAATTGACGGCAAAGGAAAATAAACTTTTTAATAAAATAAAAATATAGTTTACAGAGGTGACACATTCCTGAATTTTTTTTGCAGAAACAAAAAAAAGCAATCACGTAAATATCACAGTCCTTTCTGTTTACATGACTTGCAAGGAATCTGTTTGTTAAGTCGTGACGTATCGACCTTGTGAAATGTCATGTCTGGGTCCAAACCACTGTTCATTTATTTTTAATTAATTAATTTTTTCAAAATCAGACCAGCATCAAATCTAGCAACTTTCTCTACAAACTTTAGCTATGTTATATTAGATAATCAATAGCACAACTTAAACAGACGAAGCAACGGAAGACACAGCTCTCTCCTACGATCTTCGGCTCTCAGACGAGAGATGCAGAAAACACAGCTCTCTCTTCACAGTGTCTTGGCTCCCAGAGATGGAGCTGCGGTAGACACAGTCAGTCCAAACGGCAGATCACACAGATCAGAATGAGCTGCAAATGTGCAAACAGTGCTGCCAAAGACACATTTGATTAATTTTACGTTAAATTTGGTCCTTTTAATGAACCCCTGCACCAAGATCAAATAATTGATTGAGATATTCAGCTTTATTTTAACCATAAGCACTTATGAATGTATAACATGGGCCCAACGGCACGACTGGACCCAGAAACGGCAAAACGTCATGCGTGGCCTCACACTTAACAAGCGGATTAATATATAATAACCTTTTTAAATAAAAGTCCTCAGTTTGGCATCAAAATAAAGCTACATATTTAAAGGACATTTTTTGTTAAATATTTATTTCATCAATAAAACCAATGGTCCTTTATTTTGCTTCTGAATAGTGGTTTAAAACCAGACATAAACAGTTACATTTATCAAAGGAATGAAGAGAAGAAAACAAACAAAGGCTATTTAGGCATTTTTCAATATTGGAAATAACTGAATATTACTTGAAAATATTGGAAATACACATTTCAAATGCATAAAATCAAACAAAACGTTAAACAATGAGCCAAAAAAAGATAAATCTTTCTGAAGCCTGATTATTGGATCTAAACTGGCTGATTTTCTCATTTTTGCAATTGTGCTTGTTTACCTCAACATTTCTACAATAAAAGTTATGTAAAGCAATAAATATTTTGGCAAATACCCCCCCTTATTTACTACAAAATGTCAATCAGCCAAGATTTTTGCAGTGTGTGAAGTTGGTTTCTTTAGATATACACACAGAACTATGAGGCTAATGTTGCTAACAGACAATGAAAGCTAATGTACTCTTGTTAGCGTCATGCTAACTCCATAAATAGATCTTCACTCTGAATACTAAACTAATCTCAAATACTATCACTTTAGAAAACATACTGGAGAAAATCCTACTCTCTGGGCATTAATACACACCAACACATAATATGGGTTTTTAATTTATAAAATAATACATACTGGAGAAAAGTCAAACCATCTAAGATACAGAAGTAAGATTATATACAGGTGAAGCCTCACCAGTTCCATTAAGACTGTGCAAAGAATAAATACAGGAAAAAAAACCCTACCTCTGTTCTTCAGTAAATAATACATAATGGAGAAAAGCACTACATCTGGGCTGTACAATAAATGTAAGGCTACATAACGTAGCCAGTCCTCATCACTTCCATTAAATGTGCAAAAATACACAGTGAAAGAAAGCCTCACATCTTGGCTTTAAGACACAGAATGAATAAAGACAGAAGCATTAATGTTTGCAAAAATACATACTGAAGAAAAATTGCTGGACTTCCCAATGCACAAACAGTGCATACTGGTGAGTAGCCTTATCTTTGGATTTTAACACTTAATTCATACTGGAGATATATCCTTTTTCCCTAGGCTTCGCTATGAACAAAGAAGTGAAGCCAAATCTCTGAATTTCAATATATTGTTATACTGTAATAAAAGAACACATACTGGAGATATGCCTTACTTCTGAGCTTTAAGAAACACAAAAATACATATCAGAGAAAAGCATTAATGCTGGACTTCACGCTGGAAAGAACCCTTACCTCTTGGCTTTAATACATTCAAAGAACACAAATTTCTAGGCAGCCATACCGCTGGACTTTAATACATACTGTATAGAGAACCTGCCACCACATGTCAATACAACTGGAGAGAATCCTTACCCCTGGCCTTCAATACATCATGGAATTCAAAACCTACTGAATACTCAAGATAAGCTGTAAATTTGCTTATGTATAGGTTTACAGATCACTGAAAACACATATTACTGAATAAACCACTAAAGAGTGTGTGAAGCGAGTGTGTGGAGACTGAAACATGCTTAGCATCGTGCTAACTGCTGTACATAAGCTTCTGTTCCTTATTAGCGATGTTAGCCTCTTAGAACCAGTGTAAAATTAAAGAAAAAACTTCAGACAAATGCCAAGTTTGTGTTGATTTGAGTGGGAAAAAAAACATTAAATTACTGTTTACTTTAACACTCTGAAGGAAACACACAAATGTATATTTTATAAGTTATGGCACACTTCATGATTTATTTTTTCCTCAGTATTTCCTCAACATGTCAACTAGACAGAAAATGTAAATCTTATTTGAATACCAACAAATATACTCATCAAAATGAGGAATATTAACCACATCCTGGATTAATTCCACCTCCTGGAACTCACTCACTCATGTTTAGCAGGTGAAAAATAACTTCAGACAGTCTGTTTTCTCTTCCAAAAAACAATGCTTTGTCCCAGTTAGCCCAATCCCAAAATGGTACACTTATTTTCTAGACTCCAGTTGTGTGTGCCATTGAAGGCTACAAGGATGTGTCCCATTTCTCATTGTGGTAGTTAGAAGGGTACTCACTACCACAGAGCCCTCTATATGGCCTTCAGTGAAGACTGCAACAATGCAGAAGTGGCTTCTTAGCCAGAATCCAGGATGCACATGAGAGTAAGATTGTGTTTATTTATTAATTTAACTCATTGTTAAGCGGCATTATGCTTGTAATTTGGATCTAATCATTGTATATGAGCAAATTAGCAATTAGATGACCTGTGTCTCACTGGGTTCTGTCCCAAAATCAGGCATTCTTGAGGTTTCTTGTCCTACAGGTCCGCAAGTAGTTCTCGTCACCCAAGTGGACCACATGGATTTAGAAGTGACGTTTTACCCAGTATTTCTTGAGATATAAATGAAGACATTTTTGTTGACTGATGAACATGGTGTTTAGAAAGACATGGGGAAAAAGGGATTGTTAATTACTGTAATTTCTATCTGCATTATGAGTATCATCTGGTCACTGTCGCATAGGGCACTTACACGAGAACTTGTACCTGGCACGGTCCTGTCCCAAATCCATCCATGGGTTTGAACTTAGCACCGTCTAGGTCGGAGAGGAGGACCACAGGGGTCTCGATAAGTGACACTGTCCTAGTTAAAGTTCCTGAGACTCCGTTTGCTGTCCGTCTGCCTGCTCCTCTGTGCTGTGCTTTTTCCGGTGAGTGAGCAGAGACCCTGAGTAGCTGAAGCTCTCTCCACACACAGAGCAGCGATACGGTCTCTCTCCGGTGTGGACCTCCTGGTGAGCCACCAGCAGCTCGGGGAGGATGAAGGCCTTGTCGCATCGGGAGCACTCGTGCAGCCGCTCGCCTGTGTGCCGTTTCTCGTGGCTCACCAGGTTATCGGAGCGAGAGAAGCTCTCTCCGCAGAGTGAGCAGCTGTATGGCCTTTCCCCTGAGTGAGTGCGGATGTGTTTCTGAAGGTACGGCGGCGTTTTGAAGGACTTTCCACACAAGGGGCACAGGAAGGGCTTCTCCTCACTGTGCGTCCTCTGGTGGTTCTTCAGAGCGCCCAGACGGATGAAGCTCTTCCCACAGAGAGCGCACAAGTGAGCCCTAACGTCGCTGTGGATCTTCTGGTGGAAATAAAGGCCGTCCGGCCTCGAGAAGCTCTTCCCACACACGGAGCAGAGGTACGGCTTCTCCTTGGTGTGGACCGTCTGGTGAATCTTAAAGTCCTTCTTCTCGTTGAAGCTCTTCCCACATTCGGCGCAGGAGAAAGGCCTCTCTCCAGTGTGAAGTCTCTCATGAGCCCTTAGCCGCCCCATCTGCCGGAAGCTCTTCCCACAGTGTGAGCAGGTGTATGGCCGCTCTCCGGTGTGAATTCTCTGGTGCATGATGACGTGGGACTGACTGGGGAAACACTTCCCGCAGAAAGGACACGGGACCAGGTCCTTCTTTGCCTCCTTTTTCTTCTTCTTCTTTGGCTCGGGAGGCTTTTCTCCGGTGTGCTTTCTCTCGTGGTATTTCAGCTGACCTGACTGGGTGAAGCTCTTCTCGCAGTACGAGCACTTGAACGGCTTCTCTCCAGTATGAATGCGGTGGTGTGCATTAAGGTTGCCGGAGTTATAGAAGCTCTTCTCACAGTAGAGACACTGGAAACGTTTCTCTTTCTTGGGAGCAGGTTGAGACGGTCGGTCCCCTCTCTTCTTTCTTTTAGGGCCTGAGAACACAATCAGAAAATCAACTTAGGTGTTTTTCTTTCTCCACAACTAAAACAAGCAGAGGAATTTTAGAGTTCAAGCCAGAGAACCAGAGGAAGCCAGACCAGTAGCAGTGAGCCATAGGGAGAAAAACGAGATGTCCTTCACAGCAAACACTGAAACTGATTTTCTTTAGATATAAAATTCATATAAATATGTTAACGGTAATGAAAATCAGGGAAAGCAGCTTATTTCCCGAGTTATTTTCTGGAGTGTTTCTGTTCATCTACTTCTCTGAAATATCACAAAATTTAAACTGAAAATGCCAGCTGCTCTTCATGTCCAACCAAAAAGAGAAAATTAAACGAAGATATTATACATATTTTACATTTCACTGTAAAATAAACAGGGCTCTTACGAGGAACTACTATTTTGTAGAGTTGGTCCTGGTCCTCTTGTTCCTCCTCTGATAAAAGTCCCTGTTCTTCGTCGTCCTCCTCTTCCTCCTGGTCCTCGGGGGCCTGGCGGTCCAGCAGCCGAACTGAGCAGAGCTTCAGCGGGGTTCTCTGTTTACGTCGGTTCCCCCCATTACAGTCGGCCCTGAGAGATGGAGATCCCGAGACATCCACACGCTGTTGGAAAACAACAACAAACAAACAACTAAAATAAACCACCAGAACAAGACACATATACACTGTGGAAAACAACAACAACAACTAAAATAAACCACCAAAACCAGAGACTTTAAAACTGCAAAAGTTATGGACTGCACCTTTAATTGTTACCATGTGAGGCAGGGGGAATTAGATACAGATAAAGGAAAGGAAGATGTCGGACTGAAGGAATGTTCTGAAAGATCCGGTACCTTCCTGAGGTTGTAGAACTCTCTCTGTTTGATCTTCTTGACCACGGACGCTACCCTCTTCCTGAGGTGGTGGTTCTCCTGCTGAATGGCCTCGATGTCGGCCATGGACAGATCCGTCTCCACCACCTTCACGTAGGGAGTCGTACGGAAGCTGTCCGGGTTGGTCTCTGAGTTCTCTTCCTCTAGCGACTTCTCAGGCACCGGGGCCTCTACCTCCATCCCCCCTCCGACTGCACTCTGGTCTCCACTGGTTCTGTTTATCTGGGACAGACAGAACACAGAGACACATTACTGACAGGGTCACCCACAATCTGAACTTCACCTTTAGCCCAACTGTAGACACACACACACACACTTAGTTAGGGTGTTAGGAGGAGGAAGTGCTGCTGATCCAGAGGACTCTGCTTTCCTATGCCCCTTTCACACATGCGCAGTAATCCAGGCATGTGCATGTGTGAACACAATCCACAACATTGGTCCCAGACATTACACTGCCTTTATCCTCCTCATGCCCTGGTAAAGACTCCGGGTGAAGTCTGAGTCAGTGCGTGTGAGAACGGAGCGGTAAATGTTCCGTAGTTTCTCCTGCACGCGCTGCATAGGCTCCGCCCCCCTCGCCTAAAGCATGTGTTTCATTTCCCCCTGCAAGAGCGCATTTCACACAGCAAATCTCCCACTGTGAGCTGCGTGTATGAACGACCACTCCAGAACATCTCCGGGCCCAACACTCCGAACTTTCTCTAGAACGTCTCTGG
This sequence comes from Hoplias malabaricus, assembly GCF_029633855.1. Lineage (NCBI taxonomy): Eukaryota > Metazoa > Chordata > Actinopteri > Characiformes > Erythrinidae > Hoplias > Hoplias malabaricus. The sequence goes on along the minus strand of NC_089801.1, from coordinate 56,665,389 downwards.
AGTTCATGTGAGAAAGCACTACGTATGCCCAACAGGTATTTTAACATTCACTCATTCATTATTTTATCCATTCACACCCCCCCCACACACACACACAGAATAGGAAGGAAAGTGAGAGAGAGAGAGAAAATTAATTTTCATTTTTCTGTACTGGGCACGCTGTAGTAAACTGTGGGGTGATAAAGCGTTACTAAATACCGCGGTCCAAGAGAATCGCACAACCGCCCGAGGCCTGGGGCAGGAACGGGAGAGAGGTTTAACCCAACTCTAATTATCCAAACACACCCGGGGTAAAGCTCTCTGCATCTCACTCTCTCTCTCATACACACACACACACACACACACAGCTAGAGAAAGAGAACAACACACACTATATCAGTGGACTTTTCACTCAGACTGTATCCCCGTCCACACAGAGTCCACTAAACTCACTCCGCTCCGGAACTCAGCCCAGACCCGTGGTGTGTACACACACACACCCCTGTGACCCGGGGCTGAATGTACACACACACACCCGCACTCACCCTCAGTCTCACCGCCGCTTCTTACCCCAGTGATCCTCTCTTTACCCCAAGAAGCCCTCCTTTATTTACCCCAGCCCTCTGTTTACCCCCGCCGTAACTTTACTGTACAGAAATCACATCCACACAAAACTACTAAGGAGAGGGGAATTCACCCTGTGTCAAAATAAAAGCCTCTGTATTTTAATCATACACGGAGCGGGGGAAAAAATCACATTGTGTCAAGATAAAAGCCTCGGTAATTCGCTACACGGAGTGGGGAATTCAGTGTGTCAAAATAAAAGACCCTGTCAATTCACCACAAACGGAAAGTTCATAATGTGTCAAAAATAAAAGCCTATTTATTTCACCACACGTAGTGATAGTCACACTGTGTCAAAATAAAAGCCTCTGTATCTTACCATACATGAAGAGGGGAATTCACTCTCAGACAGAGACCCTCCACACTCACTCTCACTCTCTCTCTCTCTCTCTCTCTCACTCTCTCTCTCTCCACTTTATTCTGGTAGAGAGATGTCTTCTTTTTGCACCTGGAGAAGATTAACTTTAGAGAGGTTCTACAGACAGTGTCTATGAGATGCTCACCTAACTGGCTCAAGAACATAGTTTCACAACCTCCAGTTTCACAGCACATAACTGCCACATGCAAACCTAACTTATGCCACATGTTTAACAACATTTCTCATGTCATACTTTTGCAACTCATCCAAGCCTGCTTTGTGCCGGGTTCCTAAGCATGCAAGAGATCCTCTGGAGGAGTATCCTCTGCAGGGTCTCACTGATGAACGTAGCAGCAGTGCTCTCCTTTGGTGCCTGGATCAAAGCTCCTGTAGATCCCTCCTACACCTGGGCTATTTCAGATACAGTTGTGTTCAAAATAATAGCAGTCCAATTTGACTAACCAGATAATCACTGTTTTTGGTATACATTATATTACCACATGACAAACAATGTAACAGTTCGTGCAGTAGATTCTTAGAAAACCAACAGACTCAGCATTCATGATATGCATGCTCTTCAGTCTGTGTATTTGCATAATTAATTGAAAGGAGTGTGTTCAAAATAATAGCAGCGTGGAGTTCAATTAGTGAGGGCAATCATTCTGTGAGGAAACAGGTGTGAATCAGGTGTCCCTTATTTAAGGGTGAAGCCAGCACATGCTCTACATGCATTTCTCCTTGAAAGCCTGAGAAAAATGGGTCGATCGAGACATTGTTCAGAAGAACAGCGAGCTTTGATTATAAAGTTGATTGGAGAGGGTAAAACTTATAAAGACGTGCAGACAATAATAGGCTGTTCAGCCAAAATGATCTCCAATGCTTTAAAATGGAGAGGAAAACCAGAGAGACGTGGAAGAAAACGGAAGACTACCATTCGAATGGATCGAAGAATAGTCAGAATGGCAAAGGCTCAGGCAATGATCAGCTCCAGGATGATCAAAGACAGTCTCAGGTTACCTGTGAGTACTGTGACAGTTAGAAGACGCCTGTGTGAAGCTAAACTATTAGCAAGAAGTCCCCGCAAAGTCCTGTTAACCCCTGTTAAAAAAAAAAGATAGGTACTGAAGCGGATACAATTTGCCAAAGAACACATCAACTGGCCTAAAGAGAAATGGAGAAACATATTGTGGACCGATGAAAGCAAAATTGTTCTTTTTGGGTCCAAGGGCCACAGACAGTTCGTCAGACGACCCCCAAACTCTGAATTCAAGCCACAGTACACTCTGAAGACAGTGAAGCATGGTGGTGCAACCATCATGATATGGGCATGTTTCTCTGACTATGGTGCTGGGCCTATTTACCGCATACCAGGGATCATGGACCAGTTTGCATATATCAGAATACTTGAACAGGTCATGTTGCCTTACCCTGAAGAGGAAATGCCCTTGAAATGGGTGTTTCAACAAGACAAAGACCCTAAACACACTAGTAAACGAGCAAAATCTTGGTTTCCGGTCCAACAACATTGAGGTTATGGAGTGGCCAGCCCAATCCCCAGACCTTAATCCGATAGAAAACTTGTGGGATGACATCAAAGATGCAGTTTCTGAGGCAAAACCGAGAAATGCAAATGAATTGTCGGATGTAGTCAAAGCATCCTGGGCTGGAATACCAGGTGACAGGTGCCAGAAGTTGGTTGACTCTATGCAACACAGATGTGAAGCAGTTCTAAAAAAACTGTGGTTATTCAACTGAATATTAGGTTAGTGATTCACAGGAATGATAAATCCCAAAAAAAGAGTACGTATTTTGAGTTTGAGTAAAGACAAATGCAGATACTACTATTTTTTGAACAGCCCAATGTTAATTGTTTGGTATTTTCTGTAAATTAGTTAAAAATTATTTAAATTTCTCTTCATGTTTTGATTTGGAAAACAGTATGCAATGTTCCCAATGCATGGAAATAAAAACTGCTATTAAGACTTTGTGCTTAACTAATGTTTTTAAACACACTGCTATTATTTTGAACACAACTGTATGTTGTCCTACTCTGCCATGGAACTGTCCGTCTGGGAAAGAAAGATGCCACTACTCAACCAGTGGATGGTGGGGAGTCTGTGATGCACGGTTAGCTTTCTCATTAGCTGTTTTGGGCTAAGAGTAGACCCAACATTCACTCTTCCACTGGTGTACTCAATGAGGAACAGCAGGAACACGCTCCTCTCCTGAGTGGAATCCAATTTCTGACGCCAACTGTAACATTCATGAGTGAAGACTCTCCAGGACGACACAGGTCTTTAATTAGCCACATTTTATTAAACAGAATTGCACCAATTATGAACAATGATTGCACCCTCAGTGAACATGACCACAGGATCAGTCGGGCAAAGGACCACACCCAAATAAAAACACATTATTATTGAGGAAACCAGCCAGGGGTTCATTGGGTTCAAGGTGTAAATGTCCAAAGTGCAATGTCATTTTGGTTCATCACTCACTTCCTTATACTCTCTTCCCTTTATTTATGCTACACAGGGCTATTACATTTCAGAATCAAATTTTCCGTCAGTACAAACACAGCTATAACTGCAGGCCATGGACAAAATCGCAGTCGTCTTTGTGCTCCTGAATATCTGGACCATCTCTCTGGGTGAGTGCAGCTCTTTCAGTTCCACCAGGGTTTCTCACTGCAGCTGTGGATGAGCTCAGATCGGAACTGAGAGTAGAACTGGATTGTCCCTTCTCTCTCAGAGATGGAGGATTTAAGTGCTGTTGTTTGGGGTTCCACTGTCTCTGTAGCTTTTGGATATTCTCTATACTCTTCAGTCCTGAGGATTAGTTTCAGTTCCAGCACTATTTGTGAGGACAGAGCTGTTCTTTAGCTCAACGAGTTTGGACGGTTGACAAACCCTGTGTTGAAGAGTAATATCTTTCGGGGGGGTTGGGGGGTATGAAGCGTCTACAGACATGCGACAATGGGAAATTAATGGATATATGTCATGTTTTATAAAAATATTATCATAGGGGGTAATTTGATCAAGTCACGTCCCCCTTGGGAGTGGCACCTATTTAAAACCCCAGCAAAACAGAGGAAGATGCCAACGGTTGATTGATTGTAGTTGTTTCTATGTATGTGGTGTATCACAGTGGGTAACAGCAAACAGGAGCCACTGCTGCCTGTCTATGCCAAAGACTGGGGTTCGATTCCCTGCTCGGGTCAGCAGCGCTGATGTTATTTTGACACTCTGCACCTTTTTCAGTCATGTATTGTTTTTACAGGTCACATTTTATATTCATCCTGATTTAGGCCCTTTTCACACTCCTTTTCTCCGTTGTTTTCCCTCTTTGCCCCCTGCCCTTCACTGGACAGATTCACCAGAGCACCTTACTGTGTTGTTGTAGTTCACACGGTACCCACATTGCCTCTAGTGGCCAAGCAGGTGAACCAGAATGAGAAACACAGCCAGGTTTTCTCGGGCACAGAAAGCACTAGTGCTGATGCTAATAGTGACCTGTGCAACTTTAAATCCTGTACATTCATGTGTTATTCATATAGACATGAACATTTAGGGCACTGTCTGGATGCAGTTTACACCTGGTGCCAGGAAAGAAACATATACAACACTGGCACTTTTTCTAACTGGCCCCCGCTCCTCAGTGAGTGTTTTTCTGAGGCGTCCGTATTTTTCCCCTTATGTTCCTCCACCATTTCATACACTACGTGGCATCCAAACTGATGCGTGAGGAGTGTGGAGAAGAGGAGTTCATATTTCTGGACTTCTTCCATTAATTTCTTCACAGCTTGATTCGTGTTCAGCTGACTGCAGACCAGTCACAGTCGAAGTGGTCCATGTTGTCATCACATTGGTACCTACACTTTGTTTACAGCATAGATTTAATGCAGAAGCATAAACGAGCCTTTAGCTTTGTCTCTGGACTCCTAACACTACTCTCGCCTTTACCTAGTCACTCTGTTAAATGTCATAAATGCTAATCTTGGCTGCCATTTCCCTCCTCACAGCTCTTCAGTGCACACAGGTGCCAGGTGTTCTGAAGCAGATTGATGCAGCAAATGGCCAAGTGTTTGGCGTCAACAGCCAAAATGAGATCTTCACTCTGTACAGCAACTCCTGGATGAAAGTCCCTGGATCTCTGACACATGTCAGTGTAGGTCCTGCTGGAGTCTGGGGGGTCGATAAAAATTATTTCATCTACAAACTCGTGAGAGGAGACTGGGTTATCGTGCCAGGTCTGTGGTTCTTTGATATTTAGCAGTGATTTAAGAAATCTTTTCCCTGTTTATTTACATTTCTGTTCATCTGTTCTTGACCAAGGTAAACTAAAACAGATTGACGCGGGGGGAACAGTGTCCCCAGCTGGTGTCAACATGAATGATGATATCTTCTGCCTCCCTGAGGGAAAAGGTTCTGGATGGACCCACATCCCTGGAAAGCTGAAGTATTACAGCTGTGGACCTTACAGCTGTTGGGGAGTCAATAGTGCAGACGCAATCTACATTATGAAGGTATTCTGCTGATAAAGACTAAGCCGCAGCTGGTTCCACCCAGTCGATTCATGATGTAAAGGTTCAGGACTCTTCAGCCTGTGTGTTATATCAGGAACTGTGTTTTCAGTATGACTCTGCTTTGTTTCAGGACGTGACTCAGAGCTCTTGCGCTGGTTCTTTACAATGGCAGGCCATGTCTGGAGCTCTGTCCATGATTGAGGTTTCCCCGGATGGACAAGTCTACGGGGTCAATTCCCAAGGAAATATCTACCAGAGGTGATTTCATTATTGGGAGGAATCACAATGGAGAATGACGTTACACATGTATTTCTCCGTTATATGTTAAGTACAGCAGCACTAGGTAAAATTAGGTTTCGGCTCCTGGGTTCCCCCTAGAGTTGCAATTGACTCCCCCTAGGGTGTATTTTACTTTTACAGCACTGTTCTGAAATCAGGGGAGGGAGGTGGATGTTTTCTTAACCTCTTCCAACATTGACATAGTGCAGTTTCTGCAGTGCTGAGCCAGGAATAGCAACGACAGAGTCTCTATTCTCCCTGCAGACTTAAAAATAAAGGAGCTACAAAGGTCTATTTGAGTGATGCCATAGAAGAACCACTTTTAAAGGTTTAAAAATCCTTAAAATTTTGATTGGAGGGGGACACACTGATGGAGGGAACTGGCGATGAGTAAGAAATGCTGGGGGACTTTTTTCCCCCAAATACAGGCTAAAAGTATCTAACGTCCACAATATTCGGCCGGTGTCTTGCAGGTTGGGAGTCTCCCCAGACAATCCTTCTGGAAGCAGATGGAGCCAGGTCCAGTACGAGCCAAGAGCCTCCCACCTCACCTATGACCTTGGACACCTGTGGATCCTCAATACTGATGGCAGTATCATGGACTGCACTGTGTGAAAGGAGCCTGTGGTCTACAACCTTTAAACTCCCCGTGACACAGAGGCGCTCTCCTGTGATCTATAGTCTCAGTGTAATCATCTAGGCATCAGTATCACAGCTGTTTAATAATCACTGGAGAGACTGACTGCCTGCTGCTATAAATCTACACTGTGATTAAACTGTAATTGAGCACATTTTTGACTGGTGTCTCTCTTATTTGTTTAAAAATCTGTTCGTCCTTGTCCCATCACTGACCCCGTAGGGCTTCCATATGAGGCTCCAACATTTAACCCACTGATAAAACCTGTTACCCCTGTGGGCTCCAACCTGGGCTGGTATATAGGACTGTATATATATACAGTTTGGGCCAGAATGAGACACTATTCCCAAGCTGCGTTACAGTTTTTCCCAAACATTTAAACACATTTCCAGAAACTTGGCTCCATTTATCAAATTCAAAAGAGTTTATTACTTTGTCAAAAAGCCACAAATCTCTGGCCAAATGAACACAGCCCTGAGAACCACGCTCTCTCCTCAGACCTGACCCCTTTCACTAAACCACTACACACAGCTTTTACACTTATCTCCTACAGAGAGTCAAATAAACACTGATATGACACACAACACTGCCATCACACGTGGAGATGTGTGCTTGTGCTTAACGAGGCCATGCTACGCATTCAAATGCATATTAGGGTGTGGAAAATAGATTTTTTTTCTCATTTTGGTGAAGTGTAATGTTCTTTGTCCCAAAGCATTTACACTATGACATGTAGCTGTACGTAACACACACGGGACCCATTTAAAGCAGTGTGTATCAAAACAACGAGAAACACCACAAAGAAAAAAGATCAGAAACAAAAAGGTCACAAAAGAAATGTATTTATTGCAAAATTCATGAAAATGATCACAGTCTTCTCCCAAGTGAGTATGTGAGTGTGTACAGGTGAAACATGAATGAGACGAGTTGGGAGTCGGGAAGTTGAATGTTGAAGGCCAGTGTTTGCAGGCGACCAGTTTCCTAAATGATGCAATATGTTTAGAGATTTGTAAAACTGTGATTTCTTGTGATATTTCAGTGAAAACAAATGGAATTGTGTTTGGAGCTCAGCAGGTCCATTTTTTTGAGAATGCACTAGAGAAAAACTGTAACACCATAAACCCAGGAGTGACCTCACAGGTGAAAGAGGCCATCACCCTTGGCACAAAGACTTTGGCCCTCCAGCGTGGCCAAATAAGTAGAAAGAAGATCAAAAGCAGGCAAGGAAGTCATGCAGCCACACCCCAGCAAGTTCCGGATCCTGGTGCTACATCGACTACTGCCTGTGACCCAGCATTGCTGCCTCTCGTCCAAGCCTGAACGACTGGGTCCGCTATCCTCCCATCTGCTGAGACAACCATGGCTGTCCATGACCTATGGCAATGCATTGGGGCCGGCCTGACCCATGACCAGCTCCAACTTAAAGTGCCTCCTGGATGACAACATAGACATCTTTGCTGCCAGCGACAGAGACTGCAGGCAGACTGGGCTAGTCCAACACACCATTGACACCGGTTCTGCTCTGCCTACTGTCCCAACTACTGTGTCACTCGACATGAGTTGTTGGCTGTAGTATTGGCTGTACGGCACTTCTGTCCCTACTTGCTGGGTAGCAATTTCCTCCTTCGCACCGATTATGCCTCTCTGACTTGGCTCCTAGACTTCAAGCATCCAGAGGGCCAAGTGGCTTGCTGGTTAGAAGTACTCCAGGCATATGACTTTGAGATCCAGCATCGAGCAGGTTGTCAGCATGGCAATGCTGATGCTCTCTCCAGACGTCCCTGCGTAGCCGAAAAGTGTCGTCACTGCCAACGGCAAGAAGAGCGGGGCCAATTATCAATGATTGTAGCAGCTGCTCAAGTTACCCCCGGTGGGGAAGGGTGGCTCCCTCTGACTCCGCAACAACTGGGGCAGCACCAGGAGGCAGACACGGTATTGGCTCAGGTGAGGGTCTGGCTGGAGAGTGCACAGCGCCCCGAGTGGAAGGGGGTGTCAGCACAAGGACCCGAGGTGAAAGCCTATTACTCCCAGTGGGGCAACCTGGAGATCCAGGATGGCCTCCTGTACCGGAGATGGCATGCCCCAGGGCAGGATAAAGACATACTACAGCTGCTAATGCCCCAATCGCTATGCCCTCAGGTGCTCGAGCTGGTCCATGGTTCAGTGGGGACGGGACACTATGGGAACGCTAAGACTCTTCCCCGCCTGAGGGGAAGGTTCTATTGGCCTGGCTGCAGACAAGATGTAGAGTTACATGTGCTCTGCTGCGACACTTGTGCGGCCCAGAAGGGACAAACTCAGCGGTCCCATGCCCCAGTGCAACAGTACGTGGTGGGGGCCCCAATGGAGCCGGTAGGAGTGGATGTTCTGGGGTCCTTCCCCATCACTGAGTCAGACAATCGGTACATACTTGTGGCCATGGACTATTTCACAAAGTGGTCTGAGGCGTATGCGGTACCGGACCAAAGTGCAACTACGACTGCGGGAAAGCTGGAGGAGGAGATGTTTACTCACTTTGGGGTCCCCGCCGAACTCCACAGTGACCAAGGGAGGAACTTTGAGTCACAGGTCTTTAAGGAGTTCTGCAGGCGGCTTGGGGTGGACAAGACTAGGACAACACCACTACACCCCCAAAGTGATGGTCTGGTTGAGCGATTCAACTGCACACTAGCTACTCAACTCGCCATCCTCACCAGTCAACACCAACATGACTGGGACCAACATCTGCCCCTGGTCCTTTGGTCTTATCGAACTGCTGTACAAGAGTCCAGCCAGTGCACACCTGCTGCCCTCATGTTTGGGCGGGAGCTCTGCACACCAGTGGACTTGGTGTTTGGGACCCCACCTGAGCCAGAGATTGTTGGAGGGACTGAAATGGACTACCTTAGGAGGCTGAGGGAACGTCTACAGGTGGTCCATGACTACACTCACCAAGCCCAGGAAGAAGCTGGAGTGCGGCAGAAGAGGGCCTATGACTCCAGGTGCAGGGGGAGGGCTTTTGTGCCAGGGCAGAAGGTCTGGGTGTATTGCCCGGTCCACAAGAAGGGTGTGTCCCCCAAGCTTTGTTGTCACTGGCAAGGGCCTGCTGACATTGTGACACGGCTATCAGATGTGGTGTATCGGGTGCGCATGCCCGGCCGGGGGCACATGGTGGTATTGCACCAGGACAGACTCTAACTATATCGACCACTTGCCTCGCCGACCATTGGAGATGGGGGTACTAGAGGTACCCCATGTACCAACAAGGACGATGCCCCCTCTGCTGGTATCAGGGAGCCTACTCGTCTAAGGCGGTTTCCGGGACACTTGAGAGACTTTGTGTTGGGCGATGGGGTTGTCGGGAATGACTAACCCTTTCTGGTGGGGGCAGCCAATGGGAGGTGCCACTGGTGCAGAGACTCATGGGACTGTTTGTGTTGATTCTTAGATGTTCTAGTTATTAATGGTTTCAGTTAATCAGTGATGTTGTGTTGCTCTTACTGTTGTTTCTGGGTTGTGATGTCAGTTATGCATTGTTAATTTGGGTGGCCACCATGACCGAGATGGGTATGGCAATTAATGACCTTGGGCTATTTTGCTGTGTTGTGAGTCTCTGCCTTGAGTCAATAAAGGGGCTATTTCTTTGGTACACCACCAGGTGGGCACAAGAAACCAGCAGAAGAGCTAAAGAAGTCTCTTCTTCTTCTGGTGCTCGCCACAGTATTTTATCATACACGGAGCGGGGGAAAAAATCACATTGTGCCAAAATAAAAGCCTCGGTAATTCGCCACATAGAGTGGGGAGTTGAGTGTGTCAAAATAAAAGACCCTATCAAATCACCAGAAACGGAAAGTTCACAATGTGTCAAAAATAAAAGCCTATTTATTTCACCACACGTAGTGATAGTCATACTGTGTCAAAATAAAAGCCTCTGTAAATTACCATACATGAAGAGGGGAATACACTCTGCACAGAGACCCTCCACACACTCCCTCTCTCTCTCACTCTCACTCCACTTTATTCTGGTAGAGAGATGTCTTCTTTTTGCACCTGGAGAAGATTAATTTTAGAGAGGTTCTACAGACAGTGTCTATGAGATACTCACCTTTCATTGCTTTTGCAGTTCCCTCGCACAGTTGGACAGTTCTCCCTGGTCTTGTATTTTATATGTTTGTCCCTAGTGTAAATGTTTGTGTTTATTTTGTGAGACTATGTCTCATCTTTTGTAAACTACAGTAAAATTGCTGGGAAACACAAATAAATGACCCTTCTGTTTTTGAACTCTCCCCTTCTTGTTTAATCACATATTGGCTGTAATAGAAAGGTCCTAAATTCTGTCTACTGAGCTGGTGTCCCGAGGGAGGGAGGCACAGAGTCTGAGTGGAATGCTTTTGTAAAACACTGCCTGATTTTTGCTCCAGTATTTTCAAAGGTGTGATAAATATGGCAAGTGAGCATTAGCATACCCGTGTCCTGGCAATGTGTTGATTTATTGCTATTGCACGTATACTTGAGTACTGTAAATGCTGCAGATGATTTAAATATGCTGTATAACATGTTGGTTTAAGTTGACGACATTTTAATTCCAGTTTATTTTGGTTATTAAACATGGGCATAAAAAAGGCATGGGATTAAATATTTTTATTTTTTTAATTCACTTATATTTTTCTCCCCAAAGTCACTAGGAGGGAAGCACTCATTGGCTCAGGAACCTAGTTTCACCCCCCTCCAGTTTCACAGCACATGACTGTCACAAGCAAACCCAACTTACATCACATCTTTACAAACACTGTGCACGTTACATACCTTTGCAAGGTATGGCTGAAGGACTGCAGGGTCTCACTGATGAACGCAGCAGCATGCTCTCCCTTGGTGCCTGGATCACAGCTCCTGTAGATCCCTCCTACACCTGGGCTGTTTCAAGTAAGTTGTCCTACTCTGCCATGGTGACCCATCTGTGACAGTGAACACACACACACACACAACTGAACTAGGGCCTGTGAACACACACCCAGAGTGGTGGGGATCAGTTGTGGATTCGGTGCCTTGCTCAAGCGCTCATCAGCACTTGTTTGCAACCAGTTGTAACCTGCTACTTCAGCCATGTTTCCTTGCTGTTCATACACTTCGCTGCTTAGCTCTGCTATCTTTTATTCCTTTCCTTTTTATTTTTTCGAAACCTACTTGTTTTTCTGTCCGATCTTTTAAATATACACAAGTCAGCAGTACCACGAAGCCAAAACATTTTCTGCTTTTGATAAATTTTGTGTAAAGTATAAAGTAGTGTGATTGCTCTAGGAACAAAGACTGTTTCAACAGGCTACAGTAGAAGAAACTTGTGAAATGCCTCATCATATGGTTCAACACATGTGCTGTCAGAATTGCTACAGCTTTGGAAAGGGATTTTCGGAACCTGCTATCAGAGTGTAAGGACTGGCATTTTGGAGCTGAAAAACAGATCTGAACCACTGCATGCCCTTCATGAGAATCACAAATGCAGTGAACACAACAGAAAGTTCCAGAAGTGTCAGCCGGCCACAAAACCCTAACAAACCTACAGCAGACACCCTGATCTTTGGAGATGACACTGTAAAGGCGGTAACAAACCCAAAACTAGTGCGATGCGAGCCAAATATCACAGTCCCTGAACTTACTGCAAAGTTTCCAGCTGTACTGGCTGAGTACGCGAATGTGAAGAGGCTTATTATACATGTTGGAAAGAATGACACTGTCAAGCAGGAGTCTGAAGTTTTAAAAAGAGACTTTAATGATCTCTTTAACACACTCAGTAAGTTCAACATACAATTTTTCATCAGTGGACCTCTACCTGCAGCAGTATGTTCTGAAGGTTACTGGGATTAAACACTGGCTACAGAACAGCTGCAGGTCAATGGACTGTACTTCACTGACAACTTTAACTTGTTTTTTGGGAACAGAGAACTTTTTAGGAGAGATGGACTGCACACGAACCTGCACCCCTCTTGTTAACTTCTGACAGACAACGTTATTTTTTCAGTGTGTAATTTATCCACTGCCCCTGACAGTGGTGCACCAGCACCAACATCCAGGAACTCTACTGTACAAGCTGATGACACCAGAACATCCTCCCCACAGTGGGGCAGCAGACACTGGACATGAGTGGCAATGACCAACTCTATCAGCCCCCCCCCCCCCCCCCCCCAACACATACACAATCACCCCACCTGATGATGTCTGCTGTAACATGTTTTCAAAACAAGCTTGGGCCTTTGGTGCCTGTAATCTCTCCCTTTCCAGTACTTATCAGAGAGAGAAAGAATAGGGAGTTCAGGTCAGATTCTGTGAATGTAGACAATCTACAGCAAATAAAATGTGAGAAAGAGATTCTTTGGCAAAGTGTACAAGTTACTAAGTTAATCTCACAAAGAAATCACACTTAATTAATGATTTTATTACAGCACATGGGCTTGATTTTATACTCTTAACTGATACTTGGCTAAATGAATGTAGTGCTGCAACTGTTTTAACGGAGTCGGCTCCTTCAGATTTTCATTTTTTAAATATATCTCGTGCCAGTAGAAAAGGTGGAGGTTACCATTTGTTGACTTCACAACATTTGAGTACCTCTGTTTAGTTCTGAAAGGGACACAACAGATATTACTAGTAACTATCTACAGGCCTCTGAAATACAGTGCTAATTTTATTGATGAATTTACAGAGATGCTGTCTTTTATTTCTACTGACTTTGATCATTTTGTTATTGCTGGTGACTTTAACATATCGAAAATCCCAAGGACTGTTTTGTCAAGTAACTACACGCCATATTGAACTCTTTTGGCCTTTCACAGCATGTTACAGGGCGTACACATTTTCATGGTCACACTCTGGATGTTGTTATCTCAAAGAGTCTCAACATATTGACCACTGTGAGAGATGTCGCGTTCTCAGATCACTACTGTGTTCTCTTTGATATGTGGGCCTCACCAGTCATCACGGGCAGAAGAATTTGTGTCAAGAAAAGGATTATAAAAGAATGCACAGCTACACTTTTCATGAGTAAGTTGTGCACTACATCAACAATCCGACTCTGTTGATGATCTGCTGAACAGTTTTAATACAAAAATCGTCAGTGTTATGGATGAGATTGTGTGGCGAGGTGGTAGTGGTCAGGAGGAATCTACAATAAAGTGATGTAGCACGACTACGCCACCTAAGGGACTTTCACCCCTAGGAAATAAAAAAGGGGGCGTTAAGGCCCAGAGGAAAGAAAAGAAATGAGAAAGACACTCAGGTTCGTTCACACCAAGAGGCCAGAGACGTATTTCCAACACTTCCAAATTTATTAACAATAGGTTTTAAATCAGTTTCATGTAACCAACAGGACTGGGAGGACTATCAGCAGTAAAATAATTACTAGACAAGACTAAGTAGTAGAACAGGGCTGGGCTTGCCACGGCAGAGACTGAGCTCAGAAGGAGTCCCCTATACCACCACCATATGTAATCACACCACACAGGTTACAAACCCAGTGCTCTACACTGCAGGACGAATGACCGGGACTCCACAAACCAACCCTATAACCTCCTGCCGTGACCCACAGCTCCTGTCTAAACAGGAGAGAGAGAGAGAGAGAGAGAGAGAGAAGATCAGAGGACACAAATGTAGAAAATAATAAAAGAAAACTCAATTCACTCCAAAAAAAAAACACCACTCTTCACATCAAACACACAAACACACACACACACACACACACACACACACCGAGCGCTTGCGGGTAATGGTGATAACTAACAAATTCAAATGAAAAAAATACAGAAGAAATCACAGAAACAAAACAAACTAAAACAAAACCAAGGCAAAACAATGTAGTCTTTGAAACAAAACGAAGGCAAAACAATGTAGTCTTTGAAACAAAAAAACCCAAGACAAAACAGCAGCACCGCAGGAACTGGACAAAAGCCAGGACCACCCAGGCTCAGGAACCAACAGACAGTAGCACAGCGTTCCCCACTGCGGTCAAAATCAGAGAGTACAGCAGCAGTAACGACCCAACCATGCAGCACGGTTGCTACCTCGCTATGATGCAAACACCGGAATCCAACCAGCCGACACCGGCAATCCAAGCACAAGCCAACGGTTTCCGATCGTCACGGAGCAAGCCACAAACTTCAGCAACGTTAAACACTGCCAATACAGGGATCAGACGCCGGAAGAGAAACAGGAAATGCCTTGGCAAGCAACCCACCACTGCCGATACATATAGCGCAAGGAAGGCCCGCCCCCCTCATTAATTTGAAAGTCCCACCCCAAAATCCTCAGACTGGGGAGTATAGGAGGTAAAACCAATGGCAGAACTCCATCCTGCTACAATTGCACTAGTTAAAGTGAAGACTCTGTCTTGAAAACAGAAAGCACCATGGAGACACGCTTCTGTTCAAATCCAAAAGGGGGAATGTCGCAAGGCAGAACGCAGATGGTGTAAAACAAGTCTTCATAGAAATCTACAAAGATAGGCTACATGAATACAACACAATTTGCAAAACACAACAATCCTATTTCTCTAGCATCATCAACAACATTAACAACAACAAAATCCTCTTCGCCGAGGTCGACAGACTTACAAACTCACCCACACTAATGGCCCCTGAATTAGTATTAACTGAGAGATTTAATGAGTTTGCATACTTTTTTAACACTAAAATCCAGAATATCAGACGAGTGATTAGTACATCTATATCCAACAATGAGTCTGTACCCTCTCCATCACCTCATAAAAACTCCTTAAGTTAAAATGTCAGAGTTTAGAACTGTAAACAGTGAAATTTTAATGGACACAGTTAGTCATCTTAAACCATCCACTTGAAGTCTCCACACACTACCAACCAATTTTTTAAAGAGTGTGTTTCACACTATAGCACCAGACTTACTCCACATTGTAAACACCTCACTCATGTCAGGGGTCTTTCCGAGCTCACAAAAAACTGCAGTTATAAAGCCTCTTCTAAAAAAAAGGCTTATAGATCAGGCAAATCACTAGTTTCTTGTCCATAAACAGTAGCCTAGGCAAATTCCAGTCCGGGTTCCGATCTAAACACAGTGCTGAGACTGCTCTAATCAAGGTCATTATTGACATTCGCTTAAATACGGAGGCTGGAAAGGTATCTCTTCTATTACTTCTTGACCTTAGTGCTGCCTTTGATACCATTGACCATAATATTCTAATAGATAGACTCGCAAACTGGGTTGGACTCTCCGGAACAGTCCTGAAGTGGTTAGTTTCTTACCTGGAAGGCAGGAAATACTTTGTAGAAATAGAAAATAATATTTCAGAGAACATGCCAGTGATGTGTGGTGTCCCCCAGGGTTCTATTTGTGGTCCATTACTATTTAATTATACATGCTTCCTCTTGGCCAGATTCTACAGGACTATGGGCTATCCTATCACAGCTGTGCAGATGATACTCAGATTTACCTGACCCTGTCCCCAAACGACTCTGGTCCAGTTGACTCATTACGCAAGTGGCTTGAACACATGACTAACTGGATGGGACACAACTTTCTGCAGCTGAATAAAGATAAAACTGAGATTATACTATTTGGGAACAGCAGTGAGAGACTCAGCCAATCCTCAAATCCTTACATTGGAGACCAGTCTGTTACAGAATATACTTTGAGGTGTTATTACTGGTCTATAAATGTCTTAATGGGGTAGGACCAGTTTATTTATCAGATCTGCTACAGAGATATGCGCCGAGCAGAGCTCTCAGATCTTTAGGAACTAGTCCGTTAGTCCTTCCTCAGGTCAAAACTAAACATGGAGAAGCAGCATTTAGCTCCAGCGCCGCTCTTAAATGGAACCAGCTGACTGAGACTATTAGAAGAGTCTCAGATGTGCAGATGATACTCAGATTTAGGTGACCCTGTCCCCAAACGATTCTGGTCCAGTTGACTCATTACGCAAGTGGCATGAACACATGACTAACTGGATGGGACATAGCTTTCTGCAGCTGAATAAAACTGAGATTATTCTATTTGGGAACAGCAGTGAGGCAGATATTGGCTGCGTATCTGGACTCGAGAACCCTCAAATCTAAAGGCTCGTAACCTTGGTGTATTAATGGACTCAGATCTCAGTTTTAGTCTCATTCGCTTAAATATGGAGGCTGGAAAGGTATCTCTTCTATTACTTCTTGACCTTAGTGCTGCTTTTGATACCATTGACCATAAGATTCTAATAGATAGACTCGGAAACTGGGTTGGACTCTCCGGAATAGTCCTGAAGTGGTTCATTTCTTACCTGGCAGGAAGGAAATACTTTGTAGAAATAGAAAATAATATTTCAGAGAACATGCCAGTGATGTGTGGTGTCCCCCAGGGTTCTATTTGAGGTCCATTACTATTTAATTATACATGCTTCTTCTTGGCCAGATTCTACAGGACTATGGGCTATCCTATCACAGCTGTGCAGATGATACTCAGATTTACCTGACCCTGTCCCCAAACGACTCTGGTCCAGTTGACTCATTACGCAAGTGGCTTGAACACATGACTAACTGGATGGGACACAACTTTCTGCAGCTGAATAAAGATAAAACTGAGATTATACTATTTGGGAACAGCAGTTGGGAACTCAGCCAATCCTCAAATCTTTACACTGGAGACCAGTCTGTTACAGAATATACTTTGAGGTGTTATTACTGGTCTATAAATGTCTTAATGGGGTAGGACCAGTTTATTTATCAGATCTGCTACAGAGATATGAGCCAAGCAGAGCTCTCAGATCTTTAGGAACTAGTCCGTTAGTCCTACCTCAGGTCAAAACTAAACATGGAGAAGCAGCGTTTAGCTCTGGCAGCGCTCTTATATGGAACCAGCTGACTGAGACTATTAGAAGAGCCTCGACTTTAGACACTTTTAAATCAAGACTTAAAACATTCCTGTTTTAGCAGCTACAGATTGGTTTAAAACACTCTGAACTTATCTTACTTATTCTGTAATGGTATTCTGTAAATTTTTATTTTCCCAAATAAACACCCAAGTAAAAACACAAGTTATTTATTAATGAGAAACCCAGAATGGAGCTTTCTAGGTTCAAGGTGCAATGTCCAGTCATTTTGGTTCATTGATCACTTACTCGCTTCTCTATATTTAAGCTCCATGGGACCACTACATTTCAGAATCAGTTTCCATCAGGACAAACACAGCTTTAACTGCAAGCCATGGACAAAATCACAGTCTTCTTTGTGCTCCTGAACATCTGGACCGTCTCTCAGGGTGAGTGCAGCTCCTCCAGCTCCACCAGGGTTTCTCACTGCAGCTGTGGGTGAGTTCAGGTCAGAACTGAGTGGAATTGGATTGTTTCTTCTCTCTCACACAAGAACGCCAGGTTGCCCCAGTGACTCCTGTGGTTTCATTAAAGCTATTAATTAATTAATTAATTAATTAATTATCTGTAACCCTTATCCAGTTCAGGGTCGCGGTGGGCCCAGAGCCTACCTGGAATCATTGGGCGCAAGGTGGGAATAAAACTAGCTTTATTTTATATCAGATCACTAGGAACTGTGTCACTCTGTCAAATTCCATTAATGCTAATCTCGGCTGCCATTGCCCTCCTCACAGCTCTTCAGTGCACACAGGTGCCAGGCGTTCTGAAGCAGATTGATGTAGCAAACGGCCAAGTGTTTGGAGTCAACAACCGAAATGAGATCTTCACTCTGTACAGCAACTCCTGGATGAAAGTCCCTGGATCTCTGACGCACGTCAGTGTGGGTCCTGCTGGAGTCTGGGGGGTCGATGAAAATGATTACATCTACAAACTCGTGAGAGGAGACTGGGTTCTTGTGCAAGGTCTGTTGTAGTGAGCGTATTGACCCAAATATCGATAATATCGATACCAACGCTGGTATTGGTATTGATCAATACTTGTGGGAAAAGATCGATACTCAAGCCTTTTTTCTCTCCCACCGCTCTGATGCTAAAGCCTCCCTCTACCCTCCCCCCGCATAGTCACACACACACACACACACACAAAACACTGGACAAATAGGTTTTAACTCTGGAAAGCTCTATGGAGTTTAAAAAAAAATTACAGAAAGATTTCACAGACAAGGTGGGTTCAGTTCACCCTTCTTTCATTCCCCTGTATGTTATTAAGGCTACATGCATTGCTTTCCCAATATCTACAGCAAAAAACTGAAATACTTTTTTGCTCTACCTAAATTGTGAAGCATAGTTAAATCATTCTTTCATTCATTATCTGTAACCGCTTATCCAATTCAGGGTCGCGGTGGGTCCAGAGCCTACCTGGAATCATTGGGCGGAAGGCGGGAATACACCCTGGAGGGGGCACCAGTCCTTCACAGGGCAACACAGACACACACACACACTCACACCTACGGACACTTTTGAGTCGCCAATCCACCTACCAACGTGTTAACACACCAACTCCTCACTATCACCCGGAGCGAACCCACAACCTCAGGTTCCTGGAGCTGTGTGACTGCGACACTACCTGCTGCACCACCGTGCCACCCCATAGTTAAATCAAATAACCACTAATATATGCAGGTGTACGTTACTACATTACAGAGATATAGCCAACAGAATTCTGAATAGCTAACCGCAAGCTAACTTTATAGCTGCATTAAGCTTCCTTTAGGAAGTTATATAGATTTAAGAATTACACAATCAGCTAGCCCTGTATGTTGATAACTACCTATAGCATTTACAGTACTTTCTATTACTAATAAAGTAGTTTCTACAGTATTTGCAGTACCATTTACTGTCGTTGCTAGCACTAATTTACACCATGTACATTGTTTTTAGCACATCAGCTACGTTGCTGACTCAGTTAATCAAGGTAAATACAAGGCCAAAAACAACAGATAAAAACTCTACAATGTTGTCAATTCAATGAATATAAAACAAAATGACTGGCTGTGGTGTACTGGTCTGCTGC
Organism: Hoplias malabaricus; assembly: GCF_029633855.1. Taxonomy (NCBI): domain Eukaryota; kingdom Metazoa; phylum Chordata; class Actinopteri; order Characiformes; family Erythrinidae; genus Hoplias; species Hoplias malabaricus. Next base: position 56,646,071 of record NC_089801.1, on the reverse strand, counting down.
CGTACAGAGGGCATTTTTAGATTTCCCCCTAACCACATCCTCCCACTCGCCGGTAACCGCCTATTTACTGGTCTCTAGCCTATGTGTCCTTCCCACTCGGCAATCAAGCCATCCAATCAGAAATTACCTTTGTCATATGAAGTTTCTGATTGGCTGAGTCTGAGGCACTTTGTAATGGCTGTAAGTGTGGAGCGAGTACATGTCAGAGACAACGCAGAAACCTTCTTGCTCGCTCAAAATATCCGCGAGCGCGCATGCAGAATTGTGGCACAAAAATAATGCCATATGGGTGAGTCAGTGCAGAGCAGGCATGCGTGCACCTCCCCCCTCCGCTCCTGTCTTTTGCTTCGGCACCTGCACGTGGTGAAGACTAGCGGTATCGGTATCAATATCGCGATACTGGCCCTGTATTTACTTGGTATCGGATCGATACCAAAACTCTCGGTATCACCCACCTCTAGTCTGTTGCTCTTGATATTTAGCAGTAATTTAAGAAATCTTTTCCCTGTTTATTTACATTTCTGTTCATCTTTTCTTGACCAAGGTAAACTAAAACAGATTGACGCGGGGGGAACAGTGTCCCCAGCTGGTGTCAACATGAATGATGATATCTTCTGCCTCCCTGAGGGAAAAGGTTCTTTATGGACCCACATCCCTGGAAAGCTGAAGTATTACAGCTGTGGACCTTACAGCTGTTGGGGAGTCAATAGCGCAGACGCAATCTACATTATGAAGGTATTCTGCTGATAAAGACTAAGCCACAGTTGGTTCCAACCAGTTGGTTCATGATGTAAAGGTCCAGTACTCTTCAGCCTGTGCGTTATATCAAGGAGAGGGTTTTCAGTATGAATCTGCTTTGTTTCAGGGTGTGACTGAGAGGTCTTGCTCTGGTTCCTTGAATTGGGAGTCTGTGTCCGGAGCTCTGGCCATGATTGAGGTTTCCGCGGATGGAAAAGTCTACGGGGTCAATGCCCACGGAAATATCTTCCAGAGGTGATTTTATTACTGGGAGGAATCTCAATGGAGAAAGACTTTATAAATTTATTATGTGTTAATTAACCCCCTGGAGTCTGAAGCCGTTCAGCCAGGTCTGAGGTGATCTGACCTTGATATTTAACTGTGTAAACATGGGTGTTGGCTACACACTGGTGTTTACAGCTTTCTGAGATTTTAATTAGCTTTTCTTCTATATTGCTCTGATTCTGATGTGACACTGTAGTTTTCTCTTGTGGCTTACACAATAAATATTCATGATATGTGAGATCCTCGCACTGTCACAGTTAATGGCCATTAGCCCCCACCCCATCAGTGAAAACAACTCAGTCATTTGTATAAGGTGGTATTTATTTCTGTTGCTAAGACATGGACTGCATTGGAGCCTCAGAGCCTTAAATATTAGCTTCAGACAACAGCTTGAAAGCAGCAAAGAGCTCCCAAACTATACTACATGCCATTTTTCCCTCTATCAGCTGAGCTCTGTGCCTTTGCGCAATTACAAAACATTTACCGCCAGCTTCACAAGTTTCATCTGGAGTATAGTACTGAACTAGCATAGTGTCGAAGCTAATCAGCTCCAAATGTGCTGCAGAAAAACAAGTCAAATATATTTCTTACTCATCACAAAATGAAGCAGTTCCTCCTCGGGTAGCTGAAATGCGTGACTGCACCATCTCTGTGTAAAAACACATCCATGTGCATTTGTTTATGACTAAAATGAGTGTTTTCATGTGTCATAATCCTCCAATAAGAGCAGCTGGATTATCATGTTATTACCATATGAATACGAATGGCTGGGCCATTAAGGGTCGCAGTCTGAGTCTCACAGAGAGACGTGCCTCTTGTTACTTATCTTTCTATAACTACCAGGTAAAAATACATTTCTTTTCAACCTCCATATATTTGAAAAGTAGGGTCAAAAATCTTGAATTGAAACAATGAACAGTTTTTCTCCCCAGAAATACATCTAACATCCACAATATTCGCCCGGTGTCTTGCAGGTTGGGAGTCTCCCCAGACAATCCTGCTGGAAGCAGCTGGAGCCAGATCCAGTATGAGCCAACAGCCTCCCACGTCACCTATGACCTCGGACACCTGTGGATCCTCAATACTGGCGGCACTATCATGGACTGCACTGTGTAAAAGGAACCCTTAAACTGCATGTGACACAGAGACTTTCTCCTGTGATCTATAGTGATCTAGCTGTTTAATAATCACTGTAGAGTCTGACCACCTGCTGCTGTAAATCTACACCGTGATTAAACTGTAACTCAGCACATTTATTATTGGTGTCTCTCATATTTCTTTTTAATAATCTGTTCGTGCTTGTCCCATCACTGACCCTGTAGGGCTTCCATATGAGGCTCCAACATTTAACCCACTGATGAAAACTGGGCTGGAATACAGGACTCCTTCAGTTTGGGGCCAGAATGGGACACTATTCCCAATCATTTGAGTATTTACAAGCTGCATTAACTCCATAAACCCAGGAGTGACCTCACAGGCGAAGGAAGCAGGTGGGAAGTGTGGATTTTATTGGTGGATTCCATGGTGAAAACAAGCAGAAAAAGAAACAAACAAGGCTTTAGACTGAAAACAAATAATCAGAACATTCCTAAGAACACAGACATGTAACGAACTGATGGCCGAGGCAGAGTCGTTGAAAGCAAGATAACAGATAACAACAACGCAAAGACAAGACAAAGACAGGGTATAAATACACAGGGACAAGGAACAGCAGTCAGATGGGGATTGGGGGCATAGCCCACAAAGAAGGACTTTACAGTTTAGCCTGAAAACGGTAGACTCAAGTCCATGTGACAAGACCTGAGGGAAATTTCCTGTCAGACCCTGGGTTTAAAATATGTATCAAGCACAAATAAGTTTTAAAGCATTTTTGTGTAGTCTCTCTTTTGTTGTTTTAGAGTAACTGTGTGTTGTATTAAAAAATCTCATTTTATTCAACAGAAAACAACCTAAAAATGGAGTATTTAAGTTTTTCTCAATTGTTTACACAGAAATACTGGTACGGGAGACACAATGCAACAAACCCCTGAACCAATTCTGCTAAACTACAAGCATAATTCCTGCTTTACACTCACACTGTCTATTTCTGATACTGTCGCGTGTGTTTCAGAGAGTCCTTGAGTTAGATGTGGCTGCAGTGGAGCACCAGTTCACGTTCATTGATGAGGTTGGATTCAACCTCACAAAAAAGACGAAGGAGGGGAAGAAATATCATCGACCAGCGTGCCATTGCTGAAGTCCCTGGCCAGCAAGGAGGGAACACCACAGTGTGTGCAGATATTACCCAACATGACGTCATCCATCACTACGCTACCCTTGGCCCCTTCTCCAAGCTTTGTTAGATGCATGTGGAGATATGGCAGTTGATGCTTTTCATGGCTGGATTTGCCATGCTAGGCTATATTTCCCCTGCTGCTTGGCCAGGGAATACATTGCTTGTTGGATGATGTGCTGTGGCCAGACCGAAATAGAAGAGAGGATGCAGCAGTTTTTTTTTTACTGTAACTGTATACAGTAAATTCTTCTGTTGTTTTGTATGTAGACCACTGCATATGTAACCTTGTGTTGGTTGAGATGTACACTGTGTGAAAAATAAAAAATATTTGTTACCATGTATTCGTGTGTTCTGATATATTCTAAAATATTTTACAGCACACTTATGTATGTACTGTCTGTAGTAAGTCTAACACTAAACAAAAATGTTATCAAACCTAAGTCATTGAATGGATGTGTCACACTCACGTCCCGTCTGGTCCGTTTTCTCAGCACATGGCTTTGTTTTGTTGTTGTCCATGTCTCCGCCTTTGTCTCTACCTTCGTCTCCGCCTCTTTTACGTCACCCTCGTTATTTGTCTCAAGTGCGTCTCGTCTGTGTTGTGCATTTAAGCCCTCTCGTCTCACTTCCTCTGGTCGTTCATTTGTTCTTTGTTCCTTGTTTCACGCCTTGTTCTTTGTTCTTCGTACGGTAGTATTCTTTGTTTCTCTCGCTCGTTTCTCCTGCTTGTTTCCCTTGCTCCTTTCATGCCCCATTCGTGTAGTGTTGTTTAGCTTGCCCTGTTTTCTTGTCGTGTTAATTCGTGTATACCCTCTAGTTCGTTTGTGTTTGTTCTTGTTAATAAAGTCTGTGTTCTAAGCGTTTGCGTCCGCCCTCCGTCAGTCCGCACGCCTCGCCCCCTAACAGAATGAACGACCAAAAAAGGATGCAGCTAGCACGGACTACCCATTCACGAAGTGTGCAATTCGCCGGACTCCATTTCGCACAGGCCCTAAGGATCCTGTGGAGGAGGCTTTAAGAGCGGCCTCGGAATGGAGTCGCCGGCTCCAGATCATGCCCGGCGCGGGTACTCATCTCCGACCAAAGGACTCGATTCAGGAATTGAGTAATTGCTCCAGCGGGAATCGACGGAGCCGGAGGAGAAAGCGGGCTGGAGTCTCCCCCTTGCTGGAGGATTATCCCCTCAGGTCCCGGGAAATTTTTGGGGGGGCGTTAAGGGTAGGGGCTGTTAGCCTCCAACCTCAGAGCTACGGAGGTGAGGCTAACAGGGGCGCACCTCTAGGGGATCTCATGAGTGCGCCCGTCAAGCCCCCTAAACCCTCTCCAGCTCCAGCACAAGCCCCTGCCTCCGTGGACGTCGTCGCTGCAGGGCCCCCTGCCTCTGTGGACGTCGTCGCTGCAGGGCCCCCTGCCTCCGTGGACGTCGTCGCTGCAGGGCCCTCTGCCTCCGTGGACATTGTCGCTGCAGGGCCCCCTGCCTCCGTGGACGGCGTCGCTGCAGGGCCTCCTGTTTCCAGAGACTTCGTCGCAAGGGCCCCAGCTCCAAAGCACCTCTCTGCACTCCCTCCTGACCTCCAAGAGAAGCTTACAAGCCTCATGGCGCGTCTGGAGGTCTCCGTGAACGCGGTGCAGCCGGCCGCTCCTGTCTTCGTGAAAGCGGCGCAGGCAGGCGCTCCTCTGCTCGTGAAAGCGGCGCAGCCAGCCGCTCCTCTGCTCGTGAAAGCGGCGCAGCCAGCCGCTCCTCTGCTCGTGAAAGCGGCGCAGCCAGCCACTCCTCTGCTCGTGAAAGCGGCGCAGCCAGCCGCTCCTCTGCTCGTGAAAGTGGCGCAGCCAGCCGCTCCTCTGCTCGTGAAAGCGGCGCAGCCAGCCGCTCCTCTCCTCGTGAAAGCGGCGCAGCCAGCCGCTCCAGCCCCAGAGAAGGCGGCTTCTACGGCCGTTTCTGCCCCCGAGACTGTGGCTACGGCCGTTTCTGCCCCCGAGACTGTGGGTATGGCCGCTCCCGGTCAAACCCGTAGGACGGCCCCAAGGACTTCGGGGCCGATCCCCAGAACTGTGCCCAGGCTGGTCCCTCGGACGTCCCCTCAGACATTTGCCAGTCCTGGGCACCCCCATGTTATTTTGATTCCGCTGTCTGTCCCTGTCCTAGTTCCTGTCTCTCTCCTTGTCCCTGTACCTGTGTCTGCTTTCATTTCTATTCCTGTCCCTGTCACGGTGTTCATTTCTGTCCCTGTGAATGTCCTGATACCGGTTCCCCTGCCAAGTCCTGTCCAAGCACATACTCATGTCCAGTCCCCTGTTCACTCCCAGTATAGATCCTCCATCTCAGCACCCGTCCAGTCTATGTTCCAGTCCAGTGTCTCTCCCCGTTTCCAGTATAGTCCAGTCCCAGTTACCTGTCCCGTCTCCTGTCCAGTCCACTTTGCAACCCTCTGCCCTGTCTCATGTCCAGTCCTTGTTCCCTTCCTATGTTAAGCACCCTGTCCAGTCACATTTGTCCACTCCCGTCCAATCTCATGTGATCACTCCCTTTCAGTCTAGTCCTTTCCTGTCTCAAGTCCCATCTCCTGTCCAGTCCAAGTTTCAGTCCCCTGTCTCTGCCCCTGTCCTGCATCAGTCCCCGTTTCAACCTTCTGTCCTGTCTCATGTTCAGTCCCCTGTTAGTAATGTCCAGCACCCTGTTCAGTCACGTGTGTCTGCTCCTGCCTTGTCTCCTGTCTTCTCGCGATTCCCGTCTCCTGTTTCTAGTTCTGTCCAGCGTCCATTACTGTCTAGTCCCTTGTTCATAGCTCCATTTCCCGTGTCTGTTCCTGTCCTGTCCTGAGGCCTGTCTCCTACAGTTCCTTGTTTTCCTAGTCTGTCTTGTTTTCCGTGCTCCCTCCTGGGCCAGCTTCTGGGGGGTCTAGGTTACGCGCCCCAGGAGTTGCGCGTTCAGGAGGGGGCATCTGTCACACTCACGTCCCGTCTGGTTCGTTTTCTCAGCACATGGCTTTGTTTTGTTGTTGTCCATGTCTCTGCCTTTGTCTCTACCTTCGTCTCCGCCTCTTTTACGTCACCCTCGTTATTTGTCTCAGGTGCGTCTCGTCTGTGTTGTGCATTTAAGCCCTCTCGTCTCACTTCCTCTGGTCGTTCATTTGTTCTTTGTTCCTTGTTTCACGCCTTGTTCTTTGTTCTTCGTACGGTAGTGTTCTTTGTTTCTCTCGCTCGTTTCTCCTGCTTGTTTCCCTTGCTCCTTTCATGCCCCATTCGTGTAGTGTTGTTTAGCTTGCCCTGTTTTCTTGTCGGGTTAATTCGTGTATACCCTCTAGTTCATTTGTGTTTGTTCTTGTTGATAACGTCTGTGTTCTAAGCGTTTGCGTCCACCCTCCGTCAGTCCGCACGCCTCGCACCTTTACAGGATGAATGGAGAATGTGTTTCCCATTGATCATAGTGTTTTACATTGAGCTCATCAGTGTTCAACTGGTTCTTATAAATGTCTATTCATATGATGGTTTGTGTGTGTCATCCGAAAACAAAATACAATGTTGTGAAGAGATAACATAGTTTTGAATGTAATTGTCATATACATTGTAAAAAATTAAGTGGTTTTGCCCATTGTGTGTCGGTTTTTTTGATTTGTGTGTAGAGCTCTAAGAGTATGAGTCACGCTTTTAGAAAATGTGCGTAAACAACTGAGAAAAACTGTAATGAGCTCCGTTCCCGAAACTCTAACACTGACCCCATCTGTGACTCGTCTAAACCCACACTCACACAGACTTTTGGACACAGTATTATCCCCAAGAACAGAACAAACTCATCACTGTCTTCTGCAGCTTTTTCCTGATGGAGCTCGGCTCACTTTTCACACGGCTTCAGTTTTAGGTTCTTTTCTGTTGAATAAAGTGAGACTGTGATTTTAATACGACACACAGTCACTGTACAATCACAAAGAAACACTTTAAAACAGGGGTGGCACAGTGGAGCAGCAGGTAGTGTCACACAGCTCCAGGCTCCTGGAGGTTGTGGGTTCGAGTCCCGCTCCAGGTGACTGTCTGTGAGGAGTGTGGTGTGTTCTCCCTGTGTCATTGTAGGTTTCCTCCGGGTGCTCCGGTTTCCTCCCACAGACCAAAACACACGGTGGTAGGTGGATTGGAGACTCAAAAGTGTCCGTAGGTGTGAGTGAATGTTGCCCTGTGAAGGACGTACTCGTGTCCTGGCAATGTGTTGATTTATTGCTATTGCATGTATATTTGAGTACTGTAAAGGTGCTGAAGATTATTTAAATATGCTGTATAACATGTTGGTTTAAGTTGATGACACTTTTATTCCAGTTTATGTTGGTTATTAAACATGGGCATAAAAAAGGCATGGGATTAAATATTATTTTTATTCACTTATATTTTTCTCCCCAAAGTCACTAGGAGGGGACCACTCATTGGCTCACCCCCACCAGTTTCACAGCACATAACTGCCACATGCAAACTCAACTTACACCACATCTTTACAAACATTGCTCACATTACATACCTTTGCAACTCATCCATGCCGGCTTTGTGCCAGGTACTTCTGCATGCAAAATATCCTCTGGCTGAAGGACTGCGGGGTCTCACCTGGAGAACGCAGCAGCATGCTCTCCCTTGGTGCCTGGATCAGTGGCTGTTTCAAGTAAGTTGTTCTACTGGTGACCCATTTGTGACAGTGAACACACACACACAGAACTGAACTAGGGTCTGTGAACACACACCCAGAGCGGTGGGGATCAGTTGTGGATTCTGTGCCTTGGTCAAGGGCCCCTCAACATATTGACCACTGTGAGGGATGTCGCGTTCTCAGATCACTACTGTGTGTTCTTTGATATGTGGGCCTCACCAGTCATCACGGGCAGAAGAATTTGTGTCAAGAAAAGGATAATAAAGGACTGCACAGCTACACTTTTCATGAGTAAGTTGTGCACTACACCAACAATCCGACTCTGTTGATGATCTGCTGAACAGTTTTAATTCAAGGATTGTCAGTGTTATGGATGAGATTGCGCCAGTTAAAGTGAAGGCTTTGTCTTGCAAACAGAAAGCACCTTGGAGAAATGCTTCTGTTCAAATCCAAAAGAGGGAATGTCGCAAGGCAGAACGCAGATGGCGTAAAACAAGTCTTCATATTCACAAAGAAATCTACAAAGATATGCTACATGAATATAACACGACAATATGCAAAACACAATAATTTCTCTAGCATCATCAACAACAACATTAACAACAGCAAAATCCTCTTCACCGTGGTCGACAGACTTACAAACTCACTCACACTAATGGCCCCTGAATTAGTATCAACTGAGAGATTTAATGAGTTTGTATACATTTTTAACACTAAAATCAAGAATATCAGACGAGTGATTAGTACATCTAAATCCAACAATGTGTCTGTACCCTCTCCATCACCTCATAAAAACTCCTTAAGTTAAAATGTTCAGTACTGTAAACAGTGAAATTTTAATTGACACAGTTAATCATCTCAAACCATCCACTTGAAGTCTCCACACACTACCAACCAAATTTTTTAAGAGTGTGTTTCACACTATAGCACCAGACTTACTTCACATTAACACACTAAAAAAGAAAAATTTAGAATCATCTCAGATAAGAAACTACAGACCAATTTCTAATTTACCGTTCATTGGCAAAATCATTGAGAAAATAGTTTTCAGGCAAATCACTCAGGCTCCTTCCAGGGTCTCAACATGTTAATGTGGAAGTTCTGAAATTTCTTTAATCTTTCAGGCAGGTGGAGTTCATATGTAGTTTCTCCGACCTGTCTGTGCACCTTATATGGCCCCTGCCATTTGGCTAAAAGTCCAGTGTCACTGGTGGGTAGTAGAATGAGTACTTTCTGCACCCTCTTCCTTGCCACTTTGTTGTACCAGAATTTTTGCTGCTGTTGAGCTTTCCCCATGTTTTCATGGACACTTCTTGTCAATTGACTCAACTTGTCTCTGATCTTCAAGACATACGTAAAATGTTCAGTTTTTGTTCTCTCTTCTCACCTTCCTAAACTTCTTTCAAGACATCCATCAGGCATCTCACCTGTCTTCTGTAAAGGTATTCAAACGAGGAAAAGCCAGTGGAAGCTTGAGGTACTTCACGATACGCGAACAGCACATAGGGTAACCATAGGTCCCAATCTGTACCATTGTTGTTTGTCACCTTCTGTAAGGCTTGTTTCAGAGTCTTATTGAAACGTTCCGTTAACCCATCATTTTGAGGGTGATATGGTGTGGTGTGAATACTTTTAATGCCTAATAGATCGTACACTTGCTTTATTTGTTGTCAAGTGAAGTTTGTGCCCCTGTCTGTCAATATCTTTTTTGGGATCCCTACTCTTGAAATAAGTTTTATTAGAGCATTGACAATTTGATGAGTTTTAATATTTTTGAGAGCAAAAGCCTCTGGATATTTTGTCGCATAGTCACAAATTACCAAAATGTAACAGTTACTGTTTTTTGTTCTAGGTAACGGTCCTACTACGTCCATTGCTATGCGAGAGAATGGTATGTCTATTATAGGCATGCTCACCATAGACACCCTGTCTGACTTTTTTTGAGTTGCTGTAAGTTGACATTCTGGGCAATTTTTGCAGTATTTAATTACATCAGCATACTGACCTGGCCAGTAAAATTTGTATGCCTGTATGCTATGCGGCTGAATGTTTTAGCTTGCACGCAGTGGCCTGCCCAGGGATCTGAATGTCCCATTTTAAGCACTTTCTCCCTAAGGCATTACTGGGAGTACTAATTGCTCACCTTTATCAGTGACTCTATATAGTTGGTTATCTTTTATCGCCAAGTGGCAACCTTTATCAGTGTTGCTATATTGTTTGCTTTTTTCTAATAGTGCTTTTAAAGTTTCATCAAGGTTTTGGAGTTGTTCAAAGTTAATGGGCAAGCTGATGTTATCTGTGTCTGGCAGTTCTATTTTCTCTAGGAATTTGGTTCCCATAACTCTTGCTTTTCTTACATCTCTCCTTGTCTTATTTTAGTTTCTGCTGCATATGGTAAATCATTAAACAGTTCTGTGGTTTCTTTGGCTAATTTTTTTTTGCTTTGCCTTGTCACTACCATAGCCTCTGCCACTTTTACATTTTTATAGTTCAATAAATGGATAAAAATAGGGATGTCTCTGCCTAGTATGATGGCATATGGAGCGTTTTGTACCACGCCTACGTTTACCAGGTAGGCTTGTCCTTTGATTGATATGTTAACCTCTGTTGTTGGGTAAATCTGCTCATCACAATGTATGCATTTAACCTTTAACGTTACAGTAAGGTTATATTGTGTGTTTTCAAGACATGCCTGTGTGACTAAAGTTTGGCCTGCCCCTGTATCTAATAAAGCCTTAAACTGTTTGCTATTTATTTTAACTGTTACTCTTATCCAACTGTTACTGTTTCATCACTACCTTCCGGTGTACTAAAATGATTTTTTTCTAGGGATGTAGCACAGTTGGTTAGAGCTAGTGGGAGGATATTGGCATTCAGAGCTTTTGTGTCCTATTTGGTTACAGCTAAAACATCTTATTTTTGTTTTTTTCAGCTGAACTTTTGCTAGATTTATGCCACTGCATTTTAAAGGCTGGCTTTGACCGTTCAACACCACTACCATAGTCACGTCTCTCAAATTTACTGGTCTGTTTGGTGAATAATAAATTATATTTATTGTGGAATGGAAAATCAATAAGTAACACCGGTCTTGTCTAATCAAAATATTTAAGGTGGATTTGGACAGTAAAGGCTTGTAAAGGCAGGGGAATGGCGGCATTTACAAGCCTTTACCTTTTTTGACTTTCTCTTGCGTAGGTAGATGTTTTAGTGAAATAATGAACACTTTTCTGTGGAAATATGTTGATTATGGCACATTCTTCTAAGAGATTACAGCCCAAGTTCTTAAACTCGTCTGCCTGCAGACAGCTCTCTCCACTGTTTTGAAACTGTATTATAGTTCAGATTTTAAACGCTTGGTCAGTATTACATATTGATTCTTCAACAATTCTTTAAAAGAAAACTTAAAAATAATAATATATAATAATAATTTCTGATTATAAATTATTAGCATATTTATATGCTAACAGAGTAAAATATTTTTTAAATATCTTGTCTTATTTTTGATATTTTGGATTACTCATCATTGGTTTATAAGGAAGCTATTATATTTGTGGATTTTTACAAAGCATTCGATACAGTGGAACATAAATGTATATTTGCAACTCTGCAATATTTTGGCTTTAGTTAATTTTTTAAAAGTTTATTCAAGCATTTAACTCATATGAACAGCAATGATGGGTCTACACACTACAATTAATAGGGGCATTAGTCAAGGATATCCAAATTCCCTTTTTTTATTCCTCTTTGTAGCTGAACTTCTTAACCATTACGTCCGGACTTTGTCTTACTGGAATTCTGTGAAGCTGCTTTGTGACAACAAAAAAGGGCTATATAAATAAATTTGACTTTTGATTTGACTAGTTGTTTTCAGAAGTGTCAGGTCTGTCAGTGAGTCGAGATAAATATGAAATAATGACTATACATGATAGAAATATGACTCAGATTGACGGAATACAAGTAAAAGAATCAGTCCGATATCTCTAAATAATGACTAGTAAAAAAGCTACTGCCAGAACAACTATTTTTGGCTGTTGCTTGCAATAAAATTTGACCCCCCAGAAAGGGTTTTATTGTCCAAAGTGGAGGGTATTTCTAGGGCATTATATCCTCCTCTATCCTTGTATGTTGATGCCAACACGTGCAGTTATAGACTCATTGATATTGTAATTTATTTGGAAAAATAAAGTTCTGATTTAAACTCATAAATATAGAGTTACAATGATCTGGATATTAATCTCACATTTAAACCAACTGGAAATGTAGGTGCTACCAATTCATTTAGGTTTTGAAAAATGTGGTGGATTGTTTGTGATAAAAAAAAAAAGGTGTAACTCCATGGAAGGCTTGCAAACTTCCACAAGCAGGAGTTAGGAGCTTGGAAACTGGCTTTCCATCACAATTTCATGAAATGTTAAACTATTAACTAATGTCAAACTATTAACAAATACTTTGTAAATAACAAGTTAATCTTTTCACTTCCTGATCAGATTCTCATTCTCATTCTCATACTCAAATCCTAGGAAAGAGAGATTGTGCAGGTGCCCACCCATGTGTCTCATCACAGAACCATGTTACTTATTAATTAGGGGTGTGTATGTATGTGTATGTGTGTGTATATGCAGCAACCACTTACCATTTCCATGAACGTGGTGCGGTTGTTTAGCAGAGCATAACAGGATATGTCAGGAATGATATCAGTAAGCTGAAATGACTTGTTCTGGTACTTAGTCTTCATTGCAGTGAGAATTGAGAGGCCTTTCTCACAAAGGTAGGTTGTAGCAAAAGGTATCAAAAACTGGGCTGCGTATTCACCTTGTTTTCAGATCCAGAAGTTCCAGAGTGACACCTGTTTAAATTCTGATGTCAGCGTGTCATCAGAGGAAAACTCAAGCAACTTTGTCTGTTCAGCAGAGGTCAGATCCTCAGGCATTCCTATAATGTCAAGTGTGAAGGGGTTCCTGATCCACTTTGGGGTGATCTGGAATGGAAAACACTCCAGAGAATAGTTTTTGCAGTGAGAGGACAACATTCACATCACAGACAGCAGAATTAAGTCACAAGTCATGTTTGTGCAAATGGTTTTCCATGGTTTGCCTTTACTTAATTTACAAAAGTCTGCAGGTTTTATTCATAGCACTGATTTTGTCAGACATTTATCATGTCATCTTTAGCACTGTTGTAGGAAAACATTAATTTATAAACTTTAAGCTTGTGGATCAAATAACAGAGAGTCCACTCTCTGCAGAAGAGAATATGGGCCGTCTTTATTATTCATTCATAGACATCCTGAAATGAATGTGAGTAAATGGAGAGCTTCTTTCAAATGGTCCTCTGTCACTACCAGATGTGGGCTGCTGTCTGATTCGAACGGTGAATGCACAGAACTTCATGCTTCTGCAGGTGTGTAAACTGCAGCTGTTTAAAACTGTAAAGGACAGTGAGGAAAGATTAACTCATGTTTGTGTTTGTTTAAAGTTACTCGCTATTTACGATAAAGCTCCTCTCTGCTTTGGAAAACAGTCTCTGCTGCTATAAGCTACATGAGTGAAGGTCTGCAGGGAATTCACAATATGTCAAAATAAAAGCATAAGCCTTATTTTGAAACAAAAGTCCAAGATTTGCTTGATATAAATCACAAAGCATGAAACAATGTCCCACTCCAAAAAATGTTATTTTGTTAAGAAAAAAAAAGCCCAGTTTAAGTTATTAATAAATTATGTATTAAACTAATTATTAATTCATTCATTCAGTAACCGCTTATCAAATTCAGGGTCATGATTTCATTGAATTAAAACATATAGAAAAGAAAGAAAAATAAAATTAAGGAAACATTAAGAAAAGCAAATTTGTTATAATCTCTGTGTTAATAAGAAGGTCTATTTAATATATTTACATATATAACAGTACAAAATTATCTGTGTGTGTGTGTTTTAGTGTGTGTGTGTGTGTGTGTGTGTGTGTGGTTTATGACATTCCTGCACGTATCTGGCTGCAGTGGACGCTGACTGACCTTCTCCCAACACAGCAGCCAGTTTATCCTCTCCGAGCACTCTGAAAATGCCAATGCGTTTTTCAAACTGGTCAAATATTTACTCCTTACACTTGGATATTTGGGACATTTCAGCAAGAAGTCCACCTCTATCTCTACCTCCCGTCTCACAGTAACCACACACTCTGTCCTCTCTGGGGACCCCCGCATCTGTCTTTCTCTATGGCAAGGGTGTGGTCACCCAGTCTGTATTTTTGTCAGGATCTGCCTCTGTTTTTCTCAGACAGTGAGGAGATACTGGGCTGGTGGGTGCTGTGGTTTTAGGGTCAGGAAGCAGTTCAGTTTGTGTTGTGAAATAAATTGGTTTGTCCAGTGTTGCAGGTGAGTGGTTTTACTTTGTTTATTTATTTGGATGGGTCTGGTTTTCAGGATGCGCTGCTGGTCAGAGAGTTTAAATTTAGTATATATATTTGAGTATTGTAAGGGTGCCTCACTGCCGAATGTAGCAGCAGTGCTCTTCTTTGGTGCCTTAATAACTGTTATCCCTTAGCTGATGGTGTGGAGTCTGTGATGCATGGTTAACTATCTGGTTAGCTGTTTTGGGCTAAGAGCAGACCCAGTATTCAATTCTCTCTCAACTGCCTGGACCTTCCTCTGGTCCACTCAATGAGGAACAGCAGGAACATGCTTCTCTCCTGAGTGGAATCTATAGAAGCAAATCTGTCTCATCAGACTTTGAAATATTACCACCTTTGATTTGTAGCACTGAATTTTTTGGACTGAAATTATGCTTCTGAATTTTGTTGCTTTTGAATTTAAGTCTTCAAATTTCCACCTCTGAATATTTTGGACTGAAATTATGCATCTGAATAAAATTACTCTTAAATTGATCTCGTGAATTTTTCAAGAACACGTTTTCACTGTTATTATTCAAGGTTAATAAATTCAGATAGAAAAATTATATTCAGACGCATAATTTCGAAGCAAATAATTCAGAGGTGGAAATCTGAAGACTTAACTTGAAAAGCAGCAAAATTCAGAAGCATAATTTCAGTGTAAAAAAATTCAGTGCTACAAATAATATTTCAGAATCTGATGAGACAGATTTGCTTCCATAGAATCCCATTTCTGACACCAACTGTAACATTCATGAGTGCAGACTCTCAAAGACGACACAGGTCTTTAGTTAGCCACATTTTATAAAACAGAAGCACTAATTATGATAGTCCAGCCAGCTCTGGGTAGGTTTTGGACCAACTGGCATTATTTTATTAAAGGAATGAATAAATGAAAATCTCTAAAAGGACACAGAGACTAAAGACTTTATATAACACATGTTATTAATGAGGAAACCAACCTGGGTTCAAAGTGTAAATGTCCCAAGTGCAATGTCCAGTCATTTGGGTTCATCAGTCACTTCCTTATACTCACTTCCCTTTATTTATGCTCCACAGGACTGTTACATTTCAGAATCACAGTTTCTGTCAGTACAATCACAGCTATAACTGCAGGCCATGGGCAAAATCGCAGTCTTCTTTGTTCTCATGAACATCTGGACCATCTCTCTGGGTGAGTGCAGCTCCTTCAGCTCCACCAGGGTTTCTCACTGCAGCTGTGGGTGAGCTCAGATGAGAACCATATTTTTTTATAGATGTGCGTTCTGTTGTTGTTCTTCCAGACACAGTGCCCTTTCATTGTTTTGTTTCTACTGGTCCTTTCCGACACAGACCCCTTTTGGCTTCCTCTTTCACGTTTGGATTGATTTCCCATTTGCGAAGGGTTTTCAGTGCTGTGCAGTTCAGCTCCACACAGCCCGACAGTGCACACCAACACGTGTTGATGATAAAAACCCATTTCTGTGAGAGAAAATTTCAGAGACTGGTTTTGGAGGAACAGAAAAGTTATTAAAAAAAGTTAAAATAAGTGAAATAAGGCTGTTTAGAATTGGTGGCTGGTTCATTTAACACTGTTTTTAACAATTTACAGTGTTAATTAACACAGTACCTGAAGTGAGGTCAAAACCAGAAATATTTCCAAAATCTGAAAATAATAATAGCGAAATAAACAAGTACAAAAGGCAAATCCAAAAAACAAAACCGAGTACCAGGAAAAACTAAAAACTTATTTAAGAAACAGACGGCTCAGAATCGCAGAAATAGCTCAAACAATAGACTTACTTTGTAACTATGAAGATAAAACTCGATGTAATATTTTATTTCTTAAAACTACAACTTCAAAATTATTGTGATGGTCCAAACCAATGTCTGAGGAAATCTCTGGAGGTGACTTTGCTGCTGTCTGCAGTCTCTGTAGTGTGGAGGAGTTCATATTTTTGGGCTTCCTCGGTTCAACTTGATTCATGTTCGTCTCACTGCAGACCAATCACAGTCATAGCGGTTAGCGTCAATGCAATGCATAGTTAGTTATATTTCTGGAGAGGTGCAAGTCAGGCTATGTGTAGGGTTCAGATTGATGTGTGCCCTACGGCGTAATACTCAGGAGACAGTGACCTCTGTTGTTTTGGAGGGGCAGCGCATTGGGTGTATGAGACAGCTGATATCAAATCAACTGTCAAATCTATTCCAGAGCTGAGGAGCTTTGTGAGAAAAGGTTCTTCCTCCTGCAGTGTTTTTCTTAATGTGAGGAACTAAGAGTAGACGAGCGTCCTGTGAATGAAGTGTACGTGACCGGAGATAAGGTATGAGAAGTTCAGTAAGATACTGTGGGCCTAAACCATTTAGAGATTTATAAGAGGAGTATTTTATAGTCAATGTGTAATGTTACGGTTAGCCAGTGTAGGGACGAGAGAACTGGGGTTATTTAAAATTTTCTAGCTCTAGTGAGCACACTGGCTGCTGAATTGTGAACTAACTGAAGCTTGTGTAACGCTTTGCACGAGCTCCCTGTCAGAAACACATTTCAGTAGTCCAGATGTGAAGTTATAAATGAATGCACTAGTTTTTCTGCATCATTTAAGGATTAAATAAGTGGAAGAAGGCAGTATTGACTGTGTTGGATATGTGGGTATCAAATGTGAAAGTTGAATCAAAAGCTACCCCTAAGTGTTTAATGATGGCACTATGTTTTACTTTTGAAATACCAAGATTAAAAGTAGCATTTCTGAGTGAATGTATCTGAGTATCTGTACCTAGTAACAAGACCTCAGATTTATCAGAATTTAACATGAGAACATTTTGCATAATCCAGTCCTTAATTTCAATTAGATATTGTAATTTTCTGTAGACAAAATTATTAGGTTTGGCTGATATATATGTGTCATCAGCATAACAGTGGAATTGAATATCATGCTTATGGATTAGTCTACTCAGTGGCAGCAGTGATATAACATCATTCACTGTATTTAATCTTTGGACATTTCTGCTGTGTTCAGTGTCACACTCATTAATGACATTCTATTAAAAGACTGCGGCACCAAGAGTAACACTAGAGCCTTTCACCTACAGTGTGTTAAATATGAGTCTTGTTTCAAAACTAATAATGGGACGTTAGAGCCATAAATACGTCATGGTACCTTTACTTTCAATACTTAAGTACATTTGAAGGTAAATACTTTTGTATTTTACTCAAGTAGAGATCTACACCAAGGACTTCTACTTTTACTGGAGTAATATTTCACCTTGAGGATCTGTATCTGTACACAAGTACATGGATTGTGTACTTTGTCCAACAGTGGGTTAAATACACCAAAGCAGATAGTATTCCAGTGAAACTGAGGCTCAAATCACACACATTTAGAGATAAAGCCTCATAGCTGTGACCACAGAGTTAAGTGAAGGCTCTTCTGAGAGTTTTGTCTATTTTCGGCTTCATTCATCTCTCTTTTAACAGAAACTCAGCGCTAAACTCTCTCAATGATCCCTCAAGCAGCTTCTGCTACTTACCAGGCTGTTCTTTTAAATACAATTATGTTCTAATGACTTGCCTGGTTAAGTTAAAGGGTTAAAAAAACTCAACTGCAGTGGGCTACTGGGCTTGTGTTTTTTCCCCCCACCCATTTTCAGAGCATGACATCACCAGTCAGATAGCTCCCACAGCGCCCCCTTCCTGTGGCTCTCTTTAATGCACATGAGTTAACTCTGGTCTTGTATTTAAAGACACCACACAGAAATTTGACACACCACACACATTATAAATACTTAACCCTAACCCTCATTTGAGATACAGTCCAAATTTTTAAATACTGCAGGACACAGTATTATTGTTTTGTGTAGCTTACATGTGGTGCCAGGAAAGAAACAAATACAACACTGGAATTTTTTCCCACCTGGGTCTCTGCTCCTGATGGACTTCCTCCCACTTCATTCATGTTCATCTGACTGTGGACCAGTCACATTTGTTGTGGTCTGTGTTATAATAAAGTGTAGTTGTGTTCCCACATTTACCTTGTAAGACACTGGTCTGGTCTTCTCGATCACCACAGCTTGCGTCCACTTATCCTCCCCCCTCCTATAATCACGCATGAGCACTGGCTCACCAATTTCAAACTGTCTCTGTTTAGAGTGTAGCTGGTGCCGTTGCTGTTGAGCCTCTTGTGACTGGTTCACTGTTCCAACTACAATTGCTTTCAAGAAATCCAGTCGAGAACGCAGTTTGCGTCCGATGAACAGCATTGCAGGGCTTTCCTTGGGTGTTGTATGCGGGGTGTTGCAGTAGGTCAGGAGGAATGTATCTAGACGCTGTTGCACTGGTGAATTTCCTCTGGAAGATTTCAGATCGTGCTTGAAAGTTTGCACAAATCGCTCTGCTAAGCCATTGGAGGCAGGGTGGTACGGTGCTGAGCGAATGTGTTTGATTCCATTGGCTCTCAGAAATGTGCTGGATTCTTCAGAGCAGGACTGAGGGCCATTGTCACTTACAAGACCGTGTGGAATGCCATAGTAACTAAAGAGTCCCCTAAGCACTTGGATGGTTTTGCTGGATGTGGTGCTATCCATGATGTGCACCTCGGGCCATTTGGAGTGTGAGTCCACTACGACCAGGTATATGTGCCCCTCAAATGGACCGGCAAAGTCGGTGTATCCATTCCCAAGGACTGGATGGCCACATCCACGGGTGTAAGGGTGCTAGGCCAGGGTCTTTCTGCACTCACTGACATGAGTGGCATGACTTTGCTTGGTGCTCGATCTGGGAGTCGTTGCTGGGCCACCAAACGTAGCTGCGGGCCAAGCTCTTCATCCTTACTACACCTGGGTGTGCTGAGTGCAGCTCTGTCAACACCCGGGGGTGCAGTTTGGGTGGCACAATCACTCTCAAACCCCACATGAGGCATCTGTGCTGCATGGTGAGATCATGGCAGCGCTGGAGATAGGGAGACAGCTAGTCCACTGCATCCTTTGCAGCTGGAAAACGGCCAGTTGTGACCGTTTCCATGACACAGGACAGGGTGGAATCAGTCATGGTGTGACGCTTGATCTCAGCGTTGCCGACTGGCAATGTGTCCAACTGTGAGGTGTAGAACACCTCCACTGCACCTTGATTCTCCCTGGGGGCATGAGGGAGCGGTAACCTCGACAGTCCATCAGCGTTGGCATATAGGGCCCCTTTTCTGTACTCAATGGTGTAATTGTGAGCGGAGAGCAGGAGAACCCAGCGTTGCATGCGAGCGGCAGCCATGGATGGTGTGCTTTTCACTGGACTGAAGATGGTTGTAAGTGGGTGATGGTCAGTGAGTAGAGTGAATGTATTGCCATACAGGTACTGGTGAAACTTGCGTACTCCAAAGACTATCAACGCCTCCCTCTCAATCTGAGCGTAATTTTGTTCTGTTTTGCTGAGAGTTCTGGGTGCATAGGCGATGGGTTTTTCATCACCATCCGGCATGACATGAAAGAGAACAGCTCTGACCCCATAGGGTGAAGTGTCACAAACGAGGTGAAGAGGCAACACGGGGTTGTAGTGTGTTAGCACCTCCTGTGATATCAGGAGTGCTTTGGCTTTCTGGAACGCTTTGTTCAGCAGTTCATTCAACGGCTTTAGCACAGTGGACCGATCAGGGATGAAGCGTCCATAATAGTTAAGCATTCCTAGGAAAGATCGAAGTTGAAATTGCCTGGTGCTGGTGTTTCCACAATGGTGCGTACCTTCTCTGGTGACTTGTGGAGCCCAGCAGCGTCAATGATGTGGCCCTCTTTCTTGATGTGCAGACCGTATTCCTCTAGCCTGCTGACCACTGCATTCAGGGTTTTCAGGTGTGTCTGCTCGTCAGAACCACTGACAAGTATGTCGTCCAGGTAGCAGTGAGTGTGTGTCAGTCCGAGGAGCACCTGAGCCATTGCTTTCTGGAATAAGGCGAGCGATGATGCTACACCAAAAGGCAAGCGGTTGAAGCAGAAGAGTCCTTTCTGTGTTGAGATGGTCAGCAACTTCTTGGAGCCCTCTTCTACTTCCATCTGTAGCTATGCATTGGATAGATCCAGCTAACTGAAGCGTTGACCTCCAGCTTACTGAAACGTTGACCTCCAGCGAGAGAAGTGAACACGTCCTCATTACGAGGAATTGGGTGTTTTTCGATGCAGAGCGCTGGGTTGAGTGTGACTTTGAAGCCCCCTCAGAGTCTCACGGTGCTGTCCTTCTTGTTCATGGGCACCACTGATGTAGCCCAGTCACTATGCGCCACCGGTGAGATGATGTCAATCTCAGTAAGGCGTGTCAGTTCAGCTTCCACTCGCTGTCGAAGAGCATATGGCACATTGCGTGGTGGGCAGAATTTGGGTACACTGTTTGGTCTTAGAGTGAGCCTGGCTTTAACTCCAGTTATGGTGCCCAACTTATCGGAGAAAACAGCGGAGTATCTCTTTAACACTGTCTCTAAGCTGTCTGTCTGTCTATGCTCAATTGCATGTACCATCTTTAAGTCTCTCCAATTCAGTTGAATGACTCTCAGCCACTCCCTGCCAAACAATGGTGGAACATCCGCCTTCACCACATACAGTGGCAATACAGGGTGTTGCTTGTTCAATGTCACTTGCACTTTAATGACTCCTTCTGGTGCCAAAGGCTCTCCTGTGTTTGTCTTTAGCATGATATCAGTGGGTTGCAGAGGAATTTTGTGCATCTTTCGTTTGTACATTTCATAAGGAATCAGTGACACTGCAGCCCCTGTATCTAATTCCATCTCCATTTTCTTTCACTACTGATATGCATGAATATTTCCCTTTTTGAGACACTGCATACAGTCCCAAGTCACTGTCACTATCCGCTTTAGTTCCGTCACTTTCACTTTCATTCACCTTGACGTGATGGATTTTTCCTTTCTATCTTTCACACTGCATTTGTGAGCATGGCTTTTCTGTTCAGGCTATCTATCTTTGTGTTTATGTTCTCTTTCGTGACTGCCTTTTGATCTACCCCTACACATTTGTTTCATATGGCCTTTCCTCCTGGTGACATTCGCAGTCTTTGTACCAGCAGTCATCATCACTGTGATTTCCCTTCCCACAGCAGCGGCATTTTTCACTTTGCGAAAACACTGCATGTACTTTCAGGGAATTACTTAACTGTTGTACGTCGCATGCTGCTGTCTCTGCTGACACTGCATGTTCCACTGCTTTTATGAATGTGAAGTTTTCCTCAATCAGAAGACATTTCTGGACAGTTTCGCATTTCAATCCGCAAACAACTCTGTCCCTCAGAGCGTCCTCTAGATAAGCCCCGAACTTCACAGTGTTCTGATAGCTTCTTGAGTACTACTACATACTGTGCTACCGTTTCTCTTTCCCCCTGATTTCGCCTGTGGAACCTGAACCTTTTGGCTATAACAAGCGGTTTTGGTGTGAAGTGATCTTTAACCACAGTCACAACCTGTTCGTAAGTCTTTGTGCCAGGTGCCACGGGAGCTACTAAGCTACGAAGCAGTCCATATGTTTTAGGTCCCATGAACAGTACTGAAACTTTCTTAGCTTCGTGAATGTCATTAGCCACCACATAATGCTCAAAACATTCAATATACGTTGCCCACTGCTCACCAGACTCATCGAAAATGTCCATTTGTCCATATATTCCAGCCATCATAGGTCTTTCTGGGATTACTTGCACTGTAGATGAACCTAAAGCACTCAATGCCCTTGTATCCATTGATGGTTGGCTTATAGTTGATCAGCACATTAGCTACCCACACGGGTGTTCATTTCGGTCCAAAACTTGCACAAGGGTGGCTTAACTTTCACAGCAAAGTATTCACATTATCGATGCAAAGTATTCCGAAACACGTGACTAGTTGCCAGTTTATGTTATGTTGCTCCCTTATAGTGTAACTAAGTAAACATTATTAATCGACACACAGAGCAAGGAGGACAACTCTGGTTCATCACTTATTTATTTGAACTAATGCCACACTGGTTACATTCAGAATCCCTAGTCTGCCCTCTGGTGAGTTCAGTGTAAATAGGACATCTCTAGGTTCATACATCACACTGGCCTTGATCTATGTCTCTGGACTCCTAACAGTACACTTGCTTACATGTGTACCATGAGTAAACATTTTAGGTGACTCTTCTACATGCCATAAATGGTTATCTCAACTCTCATGATGTGCCATTGCCCTCCTCACAGCTCTTCAGTGCACACAGGTGCCAGGCGTTCTGAAGCAGATTGACGCAGCAAATGGCCAAGTGTTTGGAGTCAGCAATCAAAATGAGATCTTCACTCTGTACAGCAACTCCTGGATGAAAGTCCCTGGATCTCTGACGCACGTCAGCGTGGGCCCTGCTGGAGTCTGGGGGGTCAATAAAAATGATTTCATCTACAAACTCGTGAGAGGAGATTGGGTTATCGTGCCAGGTCTGTGGCTCTTGACATTTTGCAGTGATTTAAGAAATCTTTTCCCTGTTTATTTACATTTCTGTTCATCTGTTCTTGACCAAGGTAAACTAAAACAGATTGATGCAGGAGGAACAGTGTCCCCAGCTGGTGTCAGCATGATTGATGAAATCTTCTGCCTCCCTGGGGGAAAAGGTTCTGGATGGACGCACATCCCTGGACAGCTGAAGTATTACAGCTGTGGACCTTACAGCTGTTGGGGAGTCAATAGCGCAGACGCAATCTACATTATGAAGGTATTCTGCTGATAAAGACTAAGCCGCAGCTGGTTCCACCCAGTCGGTTCATGATGTAAAGGTTCAGGACTCTTCAGCCTGTTTGTTATATCAGGGAGTGGGTTTTCAGTTTGAATCTGCTTTGTTTCAGGGTGTGACTGAGAGCTCTTGCTCTGGTTCCTTAAATTGGGAGTCCGTGTCCGGAGGTCTGTCCATGATTGAGGTGTCCACGGATGGACAAGTCTACGGGGTCAGTTTCCAAGGAAATATCTACCAGAGGTGATTTCATTATTGGGAGGAATTACAATGGAGAATGATTTTATACATTTATGTTTTATTCATTAAAGCAACACTAGGTAAGATTTGATATTTTTCCTCAAATTGCAGGGTCTAATTCACTTTTACAGCACAGTTCTGAAATCAGGGGAGGGGGGCGGATATTTTCCTACCCTCCTCCAAAAGATTAGTGCAGTTTCTGTAGTGTTGAGCCTGGAGAAACAAAAACAGTCTCTGTTCTCCCTGCACCAAGGATCTACAAAGGCTTCTTTGAGCAATGCCATAGAAGAGCCACTTTAGATTCCATAAAGAATCATCTGAGTTTCAGAGATGTGTGAGTGTGAAGAACCTTTAAAAGTTTAACAATCCGTCATTCAATCTTATGGTCCGTTACCCATTTAAACCTATTAAAAAAATGATTTTTATGGAACCAAAAGTGGTTCTTCAAAGTCATCGCTCATAACTCTTTTCCACCAAAAGAGCTCTGGTTCTTGAACTGGTTCCCTTTGAGTTTTTAAGAACCTTGGTGCTTTTCAGTGAACCAGCTGCGTTTACACCAGTTTTAATGTAGCCCAGGATACGTCACAGAATACGTCATCAATAGGGGGCGTTGCACAGTGGCAATAAATAGAAGTGAGAAGATGGTGCCTTGCTCTTGTACCTAGACACGCCCACAAATGTCGTCACGGTTCGTGCTGAAAAACCTACTGTTCTTTGGTTCCTGCTGCGAACAAACTTTTCAGGTTCCGGAACCTATTTTTGTTGGTGGAAATGTGCCGAATGTTTCTAACATGAACCAGAACCAGAGTCCGTTCCACATTGGCGGAAAAACAATCTCTTGTGGCACCTTTATTTATTTAAGAGTGTTTTACAGCTCTGTGGAAAAACACCATGACTTTTAATCTGTAATTTAAGGTAAAAAATACTACCTAATTTTGCTTTCAGCTTTTAGGAATCTTTTGTCATCTGTGAAAACGTTGAAAATCCAAAGTCTTCAGATAATTTCCATAAAATGCAAATGAGCTCAGAATAGTGGGAGGAGCTAAACACTCCAAAGGCAGTTTAGTTCAGTTTCAGGCACAGAATTTCCCTACAACCCAGTGTTTGAGATATGGACCAAATTTTGTTACATTCCTCTATAGAACCACCATCTGGTTGATTGGGCTGAATTTGAGCACCTAAGTAGTGGGAAATAATACTGCCTACTGACAAAGTTTCATATCTCTACAACCTATGGTCTGTTTTGTTAAATTAGTTTATAGCAGAGAAATGGAAGTATGCTGACCACATCCCCTGCAGATCACAGGTTTGAATCCTGGAGATGACTTAGCTGTCCAAGTCTCCCCCATGCTGAGAGTCTAGTCTCCCCCATTACTGCCTATAGTGCTAGCTAGCACGGGCTGATGTGACAGATCTGGGCACTGTGTGTTTTCCTCCGGAGCATTGAGCTGGAGCTGGTCAGTGTTGTGTTGGAGGCAGCTCATAAAAAGTAGTGGGTTGGCCTCATGTTTATTGGAGGAAACACATGCTCACCCCCACCCTTCACAGTCAAGGGGTGCTGTGTTTGATCGGAGGGGTACATACTTGTGGAGCGAACTGCAGATGAAATCTGGGGGTAAAATAAAATCTTGATAATGAAAACCATTTTTTTCCCCAGAAATACAGGCTAAAAGTATCTAACGTCCACAATATTCGGCTGGTGTCTTGCAGGTTGGGAGTCTCCCCAGACAATCCTGCTGGAAGCAACTGGAGCCAGGTCCAGTACGGGCCAACAGCCTCCCACGTCACCTATGACCTTGGACACCTGTGGATCCTCAATACTGACGGCGCTATCATGGACTGCACAGTGTAAAAGGAGCCTGCAGTCTACAGCCTTTAAACTCCCTGTGACACAGAGGCTCTCTCCCATGATCTATAGTAGGTGTCAGTATAATGTAGAAGTGAGATTACCGTCTTTTATGCGAGAGCACAAAAACGACACTAAATCGAGCAAGTCAGACTCAATGAAGACGCACAGAAGCAAGAAAACCGAGCGAAAACAGCGACAGTGAGAGCAGAAAATCAAGCACTGTGCTCACCACCTGTAGCTTCGCGTTCTTGTTTCAGTTTTCAGTACATGCTCCAGTTTTTTCCTCGCTTCAGACATTTGAGCTCTCTTCTCAAAAATCTGCTCGTTTCTCGGTATTAACAGGAAATACGTCACCGATTCAAAACCCGGTAACCGGTTCCTAGTGATGGCACTCTTGAATCTGAAGCTTGAAGGCATGCACACAAAATTCTCTCATGTTAAATACCTCATATGCAAGCCCACATGAGCCTCGCCTTTGGAAAAAACAGGACATGGATTAGCACGGCAATAATTGTAAATGTATTATTGAAAGCCCTGCTCAAAGAATATTATAATTTTAGATATTAACCGAATAATTACATAACAAGAAGTTCCAACCTGCAACACTGTGAATGTAATTACAACAGTAATTACAATGTGCTTCATCAAGATGTGTTATGAGTGTGTTCTAAACTTATTTTTAATATATTACTGTTTTATGTATTGTAACAGAATATATTATTCATTCATTAAAGTTTTCTACCAAATCAACCCAAATCAGCAATGAGATATTGAAGACGTGCACAACAATTTAGTTTTAGTGGTTTATTTTATTTAAACAACAAATACATGATTGTAATGCACACAAAACACGGTTTTAAAAGCTGTAAAAGTGACATCTGTTCGCGAGATACACAAAGCGTTTTGAGGTTTTGGCCACCAGACAGCACTTATGTGCCCTGTGTCACGAAGCTTCGAGTAATTAACCATTTTCAGATTCAAGGGTGGCATCACTAGGAATCGGTTACCAGGTTTTGAATCCGTGACGTATTTCCTGTTAAAACCGAGAAGGGAGCAGATTTTGAGAAGCGAGCTCAAATTTTTGAAGCAAGGAAAAAACTGGAGCACACAGTGAAACGAGAGCGTGGAGCTACAGGAGGTGAGCACAGTGCTTGATTTTCCGCTGTTGCTGTTTTCGCTCGGTTTTCTTGATTCTGTGTGCTTGTTGAGTCTGACGTGCTCGATTTAGTGTCGTAGTGATCTCACTCCATAGTATCACAGCTGTTTAATAATCACTGGAGAGACTGCTGCTGTAAATCTACCCTGTGATTAAACTGTAATTGAGCACATTTTTGATTGGTGTCTCTCTTATTTCTTTTTAATAATCTGTTTGTCCTTGTCCCATCACTGACCCCATAGGGCTTCCATATGAGGCTCCAACATTTAACCCACTGATGAAACCTGGGCTGAGATACAGGACTGATTCAGTCTGGGCCAAAAAGAGACACTATTCCCAAGCTGCGTTACAGTTTTTTCCTAAATGTTAAACACATTTCCAGAAACTTGGCTCCATTTATCAAACTCAAAAGAGTTTATTACTTTGTCGAAAAGCCACAAATCTCTGGACAAATGAACACAGCCCTGAGAACCACGCTCTCTCCTCAGACCTGACCCCTTTCACTACACACAGCTGTTACACATCTCTTACAGAGTCAGTCAAATAAACACTGATACGACTCACAACACTGCCATCACACATGGAGATGTGTGCTTGTGCTTAACGAGGCCATGCTACACATTCAAATGCATATTGGGGTGTGGAAAATAGAATTTCTTTTTCTCATTTTGGTGAAGTGTAAGGTTCTTTGTCCCAAAGCATTTACACTACGACATGTATCTGTACATAACACACAGTGGACCCATTTAAAACCCACGGAGTATGTAGCAAAACGAGAAACACCACAAAGAAAAAGGCAGATAAAAAAAAGGTCACAAAAGAAATTTATTTATTGCAAAAGTCATGAAATAGATTTACATCCTGCCTCTTTTATGCTCTTTACAAATGATCACAGTCTGCTCCCAGTTGAGTGTGAACAGGTGAAACATGAGTGAGACGAGTTGGGAGTCGGGAAGTTGAAGGCCGGTGTTTGCAGGTGAACAGTTTCCTAAATGATGCAGTGTTTAGAGATTTGTAAAACTGATTTCTTGTGATATTTCAGTGAAAACAAAGGGAATTGTGCTTGGAGTTCAGCATGTTAGAGTCATGTTGTTGATACATCCAACATTTATCAACAGAAAATAACTTAAAAATGCAGTGTTACTGTGCTCCATTCCTGATCTCTGACACTGACCCCATCTGGGAATCGTCTAAACCCACACTCACACAGACTTTAAAACACAGTATTGTCCCCAAGAACAGACCAAACCCATCACGGTCTTCTGCAGCTTTTTCCTGATGGAGCTCAGAACAAAGGCAGTGCCCAATAAACTCTTCACTTTTCACATTAATTCATTTTTAGGTTCTTTTCTGTTTAATAAAATGAGAATGTGATTTTAATACCACACACAGTCACTGTACAATCACAAAGAAACACTTTACAAAAGGGGCGGCACAGTGGAGCAGCAGGTAGTGTCTCTGTCACAGCTCCAGGGTCCTGGAGGTTGTGGGTCCCACTCCGGGTGACTGTCTGTGAGGAGTGTGTTGTGTTCTCCCTGCGGGTTTCCTCCGGGTGCGCCGGTTTCCTCCCACGCTTCAAAAATACATGTTGATAGGTGGATTGGAGTGTGTGAGTGAATGTGTGAGCGTGTGTCACCCTGTGAAGGACTGGCGCCCCCTACAGGGCTTGCTCCCACCTTGCTCCCAGTGATTCCGGGTAGGCTCCAGACCCACCACCTCCCTGAACTGGATAAGGGTTACACTGGATGTGCAGGGATCCGGATATTTCTCAGACCCGTTCTGAGGGTGCGCTGGTGCTTAAGTGTTGAGTGCTGAAGTGTGAACAGAACTGGGGTGGTGTATGTGGTGTGAGAGGATGGCGGTGTGTTTGTGTGTTTAGTCGGGGGAGATCGTGCGGCTGCGTAAACACCCACAGGTCAGCCACCTCAGAGCCGTCATGCTGACGTGCATCAGTCCTCCGAGGTTAAATAGCATGTGATAAAACGCTGAGACAGAGAGACCCCCCGTGTCATCCGCCATCTTCAGCGCCACGATTGGGGTGTACAGGGGATTGGTCAGGTTACGGAACCGGGGGCTGGTTGCCTCTATCACCTTCTTAGTGCACTAGAGAGAGACAGACAGAGAGAGATGGGGAAGAGAGGGAGAGAGTGAATGAATGTGTGTGTGTGTGAGAAAGATAGAGAGAGATCTCTTTTACCAGAGTATCAGGTCCGGAAATGTCCCGGAGTAGTCCTTTCACACAGGCAGCTCACAGCGTGAGATATTCTACTTCAGGGTGTGTTCTCACTGCGGCTCGGAGAAGAACGCTAACTTTTACTTTAATCTCTCTCTCTCTGTCTCTCTCTCTCTCTCTATATATATATATATATATACACCCTGAACATTCCTAGTTCTGCCCCTCCAGTCAGCACTTTATCAGCCAGCAGATTTATCAGTGTTCTCCTCCAAGCATTCTCCCCCTCCCTCTCTGTCTCTCTTTTTATGTGTGTGTGAACAAGATGTTCTCCTGACCTTGGCGATGTCGTCCGGACTCTGGCCGAGTGTCTGAAACACGTCCACGGACGAGGGAAGGTAAACGTTTTTAAAGTAGTGGACGGTGTTGGGGTCAGCGCCGGGAAACTCCTTCTGAGACACGTCCTCAATCATCTTCATCTCAAACTCTGTGTGGACTGGACCCGGCTCTATCATACACACCCTGAGAGAGAGAGAGAGAGAAAGAGAGAAGGGGTTGAGTAGGAAAGTAAGTACATTTATTTTCTAGAGCACATTTAAAAATGAAGTGCTTTATGAGAAAGAATTCCTCCAGTCAGCAGTTACACAAACACAAACACACATCAGTCCACCCAGGGAAGGATGACCGACCTGGCCACCAGGGGGTCCTCAACAGCACTAATTTATACTACCCAATGTGTACTGTGCTAAATAAACCAATCAAGACACCCGGTTGGAGACAAATTAATTAAATTTAGAAAAAACACCCATCCTTCACAGCCCTGACCCCCACAGACAGACTACCGTATCTGCTGGGAGAACAGAGAGAGAGCTGCACTCTCAACGTCCTCACCTGCCATCGCAAAAGGGACAGTGAGTGACCCTGTCAAACATACACACACACCCTATGACCCCATAATACTCTATACATACTCTAACATACTCTACAACCTTTTCCCATAGTTCCAGTCACTGTTACTAGTGGTAAATGTTACTGTTTCCAAGTTTCTAATACGTTACACCCTGTAATTATCCAATTCAAAATTTGATTATTTACTTCAATATTTATGTTCTTCTTAAACTTTTAAAATTGTAACCCAAGCTTTGACAATACAAACTAATTTGTCATGTCAATAAAGCACCTTGAATTGAATTGAATTGAATTGACAAAAAGCCAATGAATGTGTAGTCACAGGATTTGAAATCAATTCTGAAATATGAATTCACAACTCCAAGACATAAACCATTTTTAATCTAGTTTTTAATTTTAAATTCACAGGGACTTTTATTCTGGAAAAGAAACTAATACAAATATTACCAACAACTATGAGAGATATAATAATGAGTATAAGCCTGATATAAAATTATTATTTTAAAAATGTTGATACTGTGCTGGATTCAAATTATTTACTGATCTTATTTATAAAGAATAACAAAAGAACCTATTGAAAGAAAAAAAATTAATTTGGACTGTGAATGGAAAAGTGCTAAAATGTGGCAAATTGTCTAAAATTCTGTTTAATAACCAAAACATGGTAATCTCTGTGGCATATTTTCAAAATAAATGTTTGCGAATAAAAACATATTTTGCTTCCAGGCAAGCTACATGTTTTGGTCTCCTATCTAATGTTCTTTTATTATGTTTAAGGGCTATTAATGAATCCACTGTGAGTGGGTGCTTTTTACTGAGTAATCTTTGTAGGAAAAACAGAAGGGCGTTAATAAAGACAGGCTCATTAATAAAGAAATGCTTGTTTCTTCAGATTCCTTGCACCCCCCTGCAATACCCACAGGCCCCACACTTTGAGAAACGCTGCCCTAGACCAGGAACGGGCAAATTTTGAGCTCAAGGGCCACACTGAGGTTTAAAAAATGACAGACGGGCCAAGGTGGGTGTTATGGGGAGCGGGAACTAATAAATACATAAATTACATGTGTATTTAAAGATTATACCTACCTTAATATATAATCTATATTTATCTTATTTCTGAATATAAATGAAATGCCAGACTCATGTAATTATGTGAGTTTAATTTATGTGAGAATGTGATTTTGTAATGTATTTTTTATTTTATCTTTGTTTCTGTTAGTGTATCGCAGTCGAAACAAAACTAATACAGCGTTTAAAGCAGCACTTTCAACAAACGTTAACGGTCTATGTGAGACGTCTTGAACCAGCTGAGTGCTGAGATCACACTTCCGTGATCAGTGACTCCAGAGGCGTAGAGCTGTAGATCTAATAGACTCGCCTTTAGCAGAAGTCAGTAGTGTTTGAAGCGCCATCTAGTTGACTCAGTTGAATGCAGGATATTGCAGGAAAAAGGTGAAATTAATGCGGTTTTTAGGACAATTGGGTAAATATTCAGAGGGCCAGATAATAGCCTGAAGGGCTGTAGTTTGCAAGACAAAAAATCTTAAAAAGGGATGAGAAGCAGCTGAAGCAGCATTACTGGAAAAATTGCTTAATATCTGTGTTTTGGTTTTTTAAAATTATTTTTTAAAGAAGTTGCTTAAGGTAGGACTGCCTTCTGTACACTTACTATGGCTGCTGAGATACTCAGATGTGTGAAATATTCATGTTCTATTCTTGCATAAGCTGTATAAGTTGTGTTTGGGAAGTGGGTCATTCAGGGCTTCTTTAATTTGTTTGGGGGAGTGACAGACAGGGTGGATGGTTCCTGAGTCCACACCTCAGCAGATTAAAGACCATAGAAATGTCCTGAGCTTGGATTTAAAACAGTCAGAAAGGAGTTAAATCTAATGTCAGCAAAGCTATGATCCCCTTTGAACATGAGACGAGCCTTTGGGAGAGACGGAAGTGACAGTGATGATGACCTTAGAGACCTTACAGGCGCGGACGTGTAAAACCTGTCCACAATATAAACACAATACAAGCAATCAGGGCTTTAAACATCATCATTACAATCTTACTCTGGATTCTGTAGTGCACTGGGAATTAGTATAAGGAAGGGTGAGACCAGAGGGACGTGTTCTCTTCTCTCTGTACCAGGTAATAATAACCAAAGAGAGAGAGAGAGAGAGTGAGAGAAAGAGAAAGAGAGAGAGAGGTACTCACTGTATGTTAAATTTGAGGAGCTGAACTGCGAGACACTCACAGAGACCTTCAACAGCAAACTTAGACGCTGCATAAACGTCATTAAACACTACACCTAATACACAGAGAGAGAGAGCGAGAGAGAGAGAGAGAGAAAGAGAGAGATTGAGGGAGGGAGAAAGATATGGAGCTATATTGGGTTAAACGTTTTGTTCATTAAAAAAAACTGAAACTGAAAGTTCAAATCTTGAGATTGAACTTTGAAAAATACAACAAAGTATTCAAAATTAAAATAAGTGTAGGATGTTTTTTTTTTCAGTTTAAATTGAATTTTGATTCAATTATTAAATTTTTTTGAATAAATTATTTATTTTTATTTTTCTCTTTCCTATATATTTTGATATTTGAAGTCTTATATATTTCAGTTGCAGATTTAATGTTTTCAGATTCAGATCTTATATTAGTTTATTTTTTCGGTCGCAGATCTTATTTTCACTTTCACACTTTTTCTTTTCACTTTTGGATCCTTTTTCGGATCGGTTTTTCAGTTTCAGAGTTGTGGCCCTGATCTAGCGTGAGAGGTGGGACATCAGCCGAGAGTGGCGTGGTCTAATGACTGACAGCATAGCAATGAAGGCGGTGGACCTTCCTCACTGTTGACTATGAGAACTATCGCTGAACTCTCACGTTATATGCAATATTCAGTGTAAAACATTGACTTCAGTGACATAGTTCTTTATAGTGAGCTCTTTTAGACAACATTTGGCACCAACCACATTAAAAGAGCTATAAACTCTGTCAGAGCATAGTTCCAAAGCCACACTTTAGTTTCCCAGCACTTTGCTGGCGATGGTGTCCGCTCTATCAGGACAAAGCTGCCGTCACACCAACAGAAGCAGGGAGAACTAAACAGAGACCTGGACAGGGAGAACTAAACAGAGACCTGGACTAGGAGACAGATACAGAAACTTTAACTGAGGACCTTAGACAAAGACAGAGAGAGGGACACTAACATACCAGAGATGGAAACAGACAAACCAAGCACAGAAAGAGAAAACAGACGAAAGAGAGACACAAACCGATTTCAAAGTGTAACGGGCACAGAAAGGGAAAAGAAACAGACAGACCTAACAAACATACAAATGGAACAAGGAATGTTCAACAAATTAGCAGTCACACAAAGGATCATAAATACACAACACAGACAAGGAACACCTGAGACAGATAACAAGAGGGCAGGACTACAAAGGAGGCACAACCAGAGGGTGGAGCTAAGGCCGGACTAGGACGAAGGCAGTAACAATAACAAACAGAGCCATGTGCTAGAGCAGATAGTGGGAAAAACAGACACAGGACAGGACCAGTGCGTGACAGATGGAACTGCAAATGAAAAATATAAGACTTCAAATATCAAAATATATAGCAAAGTGAAAAAAAATAAATTATTTACTCAAAAAATTATATGTTGTATCAAATTTCTATTTGGAAAAAAAATCATCCTATACTTATTTTAATGTTGAATACTTTGTTGTATTTTTCAATGTTTAATCTTAAGATTTGAACTTTGAGTTTCAGAATTTTTTTTAAATGAACAAAACTTTTGACTCGAATATAGCTCCATACAGAGAAAGCAGTACATACATAAAAAAATGACATGAGAAACAATAATAATAATAATAATAATAATAACGTTATTACTTTACGGGTCCTGAAATATTGTTTAGTTGAAAAGCATATTGTCTTTGTCTGATTAAAAGCCGTGTCTCTGTGTTTGTGGATGTTTAGTTACTACATCACTTGAACACAGCACCTGTCCTTCACACTGTGTGAGTGTTTCCTGATAAATGGACCAATAGAAACGCTCCACTGACATCCACTGGTCTCCACTGGTCTCCTGTAAGGTTACAATTTAATGGAACACTAAGTGAGATTAGTTTTTTTTACTCCTGGGGCTCCCCCTAGTGTAATTCTTCTGCACAGCACTGTACTGAAATCAATACATAGTGCATAGGATACATAGTGCAATTTCTGCAGTGCTGGGTCCAGAGTAGCAATGACAGAGGCTCTGTTCTTCTTATTAAAGCTCAGTGAAGCATCACAATGATTTTGAAGCTGTAATTTTAAGTTTAAAATATTACGTGGTGTTTCTTTAAGAAACAGCCATGATATAAAGGTCTGAGCACGGCTGGTGAAATAAGTCACACATCCTGTATAAAGAGGTTAATCTCTAATCACTAGATTTTAAAGGGTCTGCCGTATTGAGGTGATGTTTTGGGGTGTACCCTGTAGTCCCATGGCGCTGCTCATGATGATGATGCGTCCCGAGCAGCGTCTCTTCATATCGGGCAGCACCTCTTTAATCATTCGGATTACGCCGAAGAAATTGGTCTCAAAAACCTTCTTCATCTCCTCCAGGCTGAAGCTCTCCAGAGGCCCCACCAGACCAATTCCTGCATTATTGACTAGAGAAAGAGCACAGCATAGAAACACAATCACTCCAGAGAACACAGTTACACTGTTCCACACACCAGAGGGACTCCATCACTCCAGAGAACACAGTTTCACTGTTCCACACACCAGAGGAATGCCATCACTCCAGAGAACACAGTTCCACTGTTCCACACACCAGAGGAATGTCATCACTCCAGAGAACACAGTTCCACTGTTCCACACACCAGAGGAACTCCATCACTCCAGAGAACACAGTCCCACTGTTCAACACACCAGAGGAACTCTATCGCTCCAGAGAACACAGTTCCACTGTTCCACACACCAGAGGAACTCCATCGCTCCAGAGAACACAGCTCCACAGTTCCACACACCTGTTCCACTGCAGACTGAGTGCTACGGTCCCTGTGGCTCTGGGTGATAATGTGTGGAGAGCTGTAGCCACTGATTCTCATCGCCTCGTGTGTTTACATTGATATATTTCACTCTGAATTGATTTGGACTTCTGTATCACCCCCCACCCCCTCCTCCATATTCAGACTGATATGAGTCTGGTCTAGTGCAGTGTGTACGCTAATGCAATCTCTATCAAGATCAATGAAGTCTTATCTCTGAGGTAAGGGACTGTGCCAGTCAGCTGTGTGTGTGTGTGTGTGTGTGTGTGTGTGTGTGAAAGAGGATCTGAGGGCTGTAAATAAACAGGGATTATCTGAGGGAGTACTGAGGAGCTGCTAGTGTCTCTCAGTCCTGGACCCTCTTACAGACCCAGGGTTTTCTGCTTAATTAGATTCATCTGGATCTGTGAACACGGGCCACAAATGACACATGAGGCCTTTAAACATTTAAAATGTTGTTTTTGTGTAGTTTATACTTGTAATTTAAACAGAAAACACTCTCCTATCTTTTGTCATTGTAAAGTGACTGTGTGTCGTATTAAAATCACATTCTCACTTTATTCAACAGAAAAGCACCTAAAAATGAAGCAGTGTGAAAAGTGAAGAGTTTAGGGAAGGAATCACACACACACACACACACACACATCCAAGCCACCCACAACTCCAGCCCGAGTCCTCCATCTCCGTCCAGGCGTGGTCTGTGCTTGCAAAATCCTGATATAGCCAAAAATGTGTGTGTGTGTGTGTGTTTTTTTCCTCACTCAGGACATCAATATGGCGGTTTTTGACGTTGTTGACACACTGCTGAACGGACTCATCACTGCAGACGTCTAGCGTGAGGAGAGACAGGGTTTTACCGTAAGTGTCCCCTGCAGCTTCCAGCAGCTTGTCTTTCTTCTTCAGATCTCTCATTGTCGCTATGACTACAGAGAGAGAGAGAGAGAGAGAAAACAGAGAGAAAATCAGGACAGAGTGATGAGTTATTTGTAGCAATTTTTACAATCTGAGGGAGTCAAAAGCATCTTCACAAACATTGAGAAATAAAACAAAAGTATGAAGTAAAACCCCAGGGGAGCAGTTGAAGGCGACAGTGGCAGGAGAAACTCCCTCAAAGCTGGAGGAAAAGCCTCCTGCGGAACTGAGACTCACAGGAGACAGTCCTCCTCTGGTCAAACACTAGAGATTTAGCTTTAAAACGCAGGGAGTAAAAGTTTGTGCTGAATCAGATCCATCACTGATCCAGGAGCTGCTGCAGGGGGACGACTGGAGCCACAGTGGTGGAGTGAAGGTGTGGAGTGGAGTGGACACTGGGAATGGAGGCTTTTTTCTCTCTTCGAACATTTTTTCATTGGGGCACTCACTGATAGTACTTTTCCACAAAGGAGGACCCACAATGGTTCCGGCACGTTTCCACCGACATAAACTGGTTCGTGAACCAGAAAAGTTAATTCCCAGCTGGAACCAAAGAAGAATAGGTTCTTCAGTGCGAACCGTGGTCTGTGGATGGGGACATTTACACTGTTTCATAAAAACAAATAATAGGAAATAAAGAAGGAACACGCTCCATTTGTGTGTGTTTCTGGGGTTGTGTTTGGAGCGACACAGTGGGCGTTGGTCCGAGCCGCAGCTCTGTGTTGGTTACATTTCTCCGCTGTTCACAAGCTCAGCAGGACGCCTCTGAACTCAGCAACATTTACACAGTGTTATATCTCACTCTGATCTGACTGATCCACAGTAAACAGAATAAACAATGACCCTGTCATGACAGTTTATCTGTGGCTCTGACGCTGTATTCAGACACAGCAGAACCGCTGATGAAATATCCTCGGTTCCCCTCTAAACATGTAGAAACGCGGTGGTTCACTGGAAAGAACCAAGGTTCCAAGAATCAGGAACGGGACCAGTTCAAGAACCAGATTTCTTTTGGTGGAAAAGCGCTATGAGGTGTGATGGAAATCGTTTATTGAAATGATTCATAATCAATAGAGGTATTTTTAATCAGCAATCACCATGTATGCTTGTGTAACTGAAATTGTTTTATTCCTCAATTCTCTGTGTGAACAACAGGCTTGTGTGTGTGCGTGTTTCAAATAACAGCATATCGACACCTTCCTTTCAATCAACTCCTTTTGTCTCCAGGCCACAGAGAGGAGACCACCGAGACCAACTGAATAGAGAGGGGTGCACAGAGTGCATCAGGAAAGGTGATAGATATACAAAGAGTGTAGACAAATGGTAAAAGTGGCTTGGAGTCATACTGGGAACAGAATACATGGGAATGTGATTGATAGTGAACAAATGGTAACTTCAATGGGTGCCATGGTAATGGCAATTACAGGTATAAAAGACACTGGT
The DNA here is from genome assembly GCF_029633855.1 of Hoplias malabaricus. Taxonomy (NCBI): domain Eukaryota; kingdom Metazoa; phylum Chordata; class Actinopteri; order Characiformes; family Erythrinidae; genus Hoplias; species Hoplias malabaricus. The sequence goes on along the minus strand of NC_089801.1, from coordinate 56,609,359 downwards.
TGAGAAACGGTCAGGGAGGGAGGAAAAGGTGTTACGCATAGCATTCTCTCCAAATAAACTGTTGTTTTACCTGATGCCGACTCAGAGACTGAGCTTTCTTATTTTTGTCATCATTTTCCACTACAGAGGCCAGGCTTCATCACTAGTTCCCCCCGATAGCTAGGTGCCCCCCAGTAACCCACCCACAGTAACAGCAACTGGAGCTTCACACAGAAGTGGGCCATTCAACACACTTAGAGGAGAACACTAACTGCCCAGAAGTGTTATGCCAGGTGGAAGAAGAGGCATGGCTTTCAGACTTTGCTGTGGACTGCGCTGGAGGAAATTGTGCACATAACCTTTAGGTAGAGAGTGTGTGGAGGGTTAAATAATGTTGTTTGTGTCTGAAAATAGCTGAAGAGAATTAAGGGTAAGTATGGATAAAGGGTTTTATATATACAGACTCTCTTTATTCTGTGTTATATAAATGTGATTGTAATATCGCAGCAAGTGAACTCATCTGATCCTTGACGTAAGAAATAAGAAACTGGTGCTGAATTCATCACACAGCCTGCTCACCTTAGTGGAGCCCACACGGACTGGACAGGGGTGGGTCCAGCTCGTCCATTGGCTTCTACAGTAAAATTAGATGCATTTGGTCCTGGTACCTGCTGTGTCTTGTGACTCAGAGCGAGCTGAGAGCTGTGGGTGAGTTAACGGAGAGCAAAGTGTCCTAATTCCCTCAGAACTGATACCGGAGCACAGCAAGGTTTCAATCCTGAGTGTGCTGTGGTCAGTGGAACAACACTTTTTGGGTCACCACAGCAGATCAGCCAGTCTATACAGTCAACTCAGAATGGGTTTTACTCCGGACCCCCTTCCTGTCACGACCCACACATCCTCCTCAAGTTGGGGACCAGCAGCATGACAGAACTCACCAGTGTCACACAGCTCAGACCTCCAGACCCCGAAGAGTGGGGTGTTCTACCTGTGTCTGCGTGGGTTCCCTCCCACAGTCCAAACACAGACAGGGGTGAGTGTGTGAGTGACCGGGTGAGTGTGTGAAACGGTAGGGGTGTGTGTGTGTGTGTGTGTAAAAGAGAGGTTCTGGGTGAGTGTGTGTCACCACAACCCTGATCAGAAAAGACCACTTACGAAATGTGAATGAATGAATGAAGAAAAGATAAAAACAGCAGTTTACCATGGTATCTCTGCTGTGGGTCTTTAGCGAGAAGAACCGCGATCTTTAGTCCAATTCCAGAAGAACATCCAGTTATTAGAACCACCTTCTGTCCCTCCATCCTTATCACTGACAGAGAGAGAGAGAGAAAGAGAGAGAGAGAGGAGATTCCCAAGCCTCTGAGGATTTAAAGTAACTCTGAAAGAGGATAAACCCTCTCTCACAAACAGGACTGAGGTCACATGTAAGAGCCAGGATTAGTGGACACTATTTTGGTTAAGACTTCAGTCCTTCATCTTTTAATTTTTACATAAATGTTCCTATTAATACATTCCACTTTTATATTTTTAAATGTGAATGAATGAATGATAGTTCCACGTCCAGTGTCCACTCTCCCCCCTCACCACAGATCAGCGATTAGGAGATGAGGGGAAGGGACAGAGTGGTTTATTAAAGACGGGGATGATCAGGAGGACAGAGAGGGACCACAGGGGCAGACTGAGACAAACTCTGTTCCAGGAGCTGCCCCCCAGTGGTCTTTACAGCCCTCAGGGCCTCTGTTTTACATCTCGTCTGAAGGACGGCGCTGTTTATTCAGTACAGTGTTCCCCTCGCTGCACCCAGGCATTGGGATCCACACACACCACAGGGACAGCGCCCCCTGCTGGACCCAACAACACCAGCTACATGACTCTCTTAGCTTCACTCTCGACACCAGTCAATGAGTAGTGTTGCAATTACATACTGTAGTCCATCTGTTGCTCTGCATACATTGTTACCCCCATTTCACCCTATTCTTCAGCGAGGTGAGAAGGTGTGATGTGGTGGTGGATCATTCTCAGAGCTGCAGTGACACTGACGTGGTGGTAGTGTGTTAGTGTGTGGTATGAGTGGATCAGGCACAGCCGCGCAGTTGGCCATGAGTATTTAGGGGGAAAACTGATTAAAAATCATAAAAAGGAAGAAGAGAAACTGAAATAAGGGTGACATTTTTGGGTATTAACTAAAGCATTAATCATAATGTCTCTAACCACAGATTTGGGCCTATCCCATGTTCTGTGAGGGATATAGAAGATTATAGCACTATGCAAAAGGTTTATTTTCATACAAAATAAGCCAGAAAACATTGATCAAAATGGAACTCATAACATCCACACAAGACCTTGTAGACGTCCAAATCCTTCCCATCAGATGAACATTTAATAATACACTTCTTTTTGTAACCTGTTAGCCTCAAACTATTGTTCAGAATTTCCGAAATTACACAGCCAAATTTGAATGATTATTACTTTCTAAATAATTGGAATAAATCAAAATAGTTGGGTTTTCTTTAAAGTAGGAAAAGATGTGGTTTTCGACCCTAAGAAAGTTTGCATGCTTCCAATTGACTCCTAAAGGCCAAAAAATGTAGACTCTCACTTTTTAACACTATAAATGATTTTAGAGACATCAGCTGGGGTCCACATGTGGATTTATATGTAGAAATTCACATGAATTTTGAATTACTACAAATATAAATTTAATGGTTTATGTTTGGGATACGAAAAGCCATACTGGGCAACATTAGATTCTAACAAGTGGTAATGGACTCACTAAGAGTGTAACTTTTGTCCTTTTAGAAAAAATGGTGTAATAAATATCTAAAGTGTAAAAAATAGTGTTTAATAGTTAAACAACTCCATTACCTTGAATAAGGCGTTAAATGAATGGTTAGGGCCATCTTGTGGCCCTCATTAAATGGTATTGCATGATAAAATATATATAATAAAAAAAATATATATATATATATATATATATATATATATAAGGATTACACATGGTTTGCTTGAGGCAGATTCCTCGTTATTTGTCATTATATTTACACAAATTACATAAATTACACCACTCCAATGGAAAGAAGACAGTTCCAGCTTTCATATGACTAAACATGCAAATATCTTATAAAATAAAAAGGTTATGAAGCAGAGAATGTGAAAATTACAAGTCTGAAACCACCAGTGTTTCATCAGCGCCAAACTGTAATCAAAACTGGGTCTCCCATTTTGGGTCATGTATTTCCCCCAGCAGAAACCTCCCAAGACAGCTTGGGTGGCTGTAGAATGTGGTAGACCAAGAGGTGGCGCTGTCCCTGTGGTCTGTGTCAATCCCAGTGCTTCACACAGCACTGAATAAAAGTTGGCTGTAGTTAATATTTAATATCTGTTCACATTACAGTCTGAACCCCTTTCTCTAATTGGTGCTGGTCTCCTCTCCTTGGGTCACTGTCTGCGAGGGGTGTAGTGTGTCCTCTCTGTGTCTGTGTGGGTTTCCTCCTGTGCTCCAGTACAGTATAGCATTAATACTTGGCAAAGTAATATAAATGTTTACTGGTTTCAGCAGACAACACATTATTTACCTGTAGTTTATTAAACATCATAAGCCTTACACACTCACAGTCTGCCTCTGCTCTTCTGGTGCAGGTTATAATTAAAGTAGAAAGTAAGAGGAAGTAACCAGTTTTTTTGTTGTCATTGTTAATCAGAGAGTGAAGAGGGAAAACAATGAGTTTGAGCTTGAACAAGTGATAGAAAAACACATCTCCATCCTGCTTTCAGTTTACAATATCATCACTGTTTACAATAGGATTAACTGCAGTATCTCTGACACATCCAGGCCACTAGGTGTCAGTGTAACAGCTGTTACATTTTGCGAAGAAGAATCACTAGAGAAAATGAATGATTGCACCTTTAAAGACTGCTTTTATCTGCTTTAACCTTGAGGTGGAAGAATTTTGTACCTACATTTGAACTCCTGCCTGCTTTGACCCTGAACTTTACACTTGTTTATATTTGTGGCACTTGGCGGACGATTTAATCCACAGTAATTAACAGTTTAAATTACATTAAATTGGATAAAATTATAAAAGTGTGCCGCAGCATTTCTGCTCAAGTCACGGTGTGGCCAAGAACCACCTAGTACTACAGGAAAAGGAATCTGACTGACACTCAAAAGGACCAGTCACACGTCTGCTACTTTGGGCTCCCATGTAGCAGGAGGCACGTTGGACCAATACCAGAGCCAGTACAAAACCAAACACTGAAGTGAGCATCTGCAGAGGTACAGAGAACCAATCAGAATGCAGTTGGCAGAATCCTGACATTGAGACCAGATTAGTGCACTGAAGGGATCAGACTCTTCATCAACTTGTGGGCAGAGCTTCTGTGGCTAAGAGCAACTAGCCACTAAGAAAACTCTGCATTTGCATCCCACCTCCTTGCCTCATGACCTGTCATTACTGTCTCTAGTGTGCAAATGAAATTCTCTCTGATACTATAAGGTTGTCCTTCATGTTTGTTTACCCCTTACTGTTATTTTCTCATTTCACTGTTGCTGCTGTAGCCCTTGTGTCTATTTGATAAGCTCTAAAATACAGCACATAATAATAATAATAAAAATAATAATAATAATAATAATAATAATAATAATAATAATAATTGTTATTTCTGTAATACAAGGTTTTGACACGTGATGATTTTCTGATGCTTTATTTATTCATTGTTGTCTGTGTCATTGAGGAATGGGGAAGTGCTTTATTAAAAAGAAAGGAGCTCATCCCGGAAAAAAAAAGGATTCAATATGGCAACTCCACCTAACAAACACCTGGAAAACCTGGAGACAAAAACAAAATATAATTACCAGAAGTGAACATTTACTATTACTATTAGACTTCAGTATTGAAACATTATTCTGTTCCATCAGCCCAACACACTTGGAGGAGAACACTAACCCTCCACTCTGTTATGTTAGCTAACAGAGGCTTACATTTACTAACCTCTGTGCTGAGTGATGGAGGGAGAGGGAGGGCCATCCCACCCACATATACTCTTTTGGACTCATTTCATTTTTCATTTTTAAAATGTTCAGGATACCAAGGTTTGCTGAATTTTCTCTTCAGTTATTACTCATCTCCAGTTCCCGGCCTTGGGAGAATGTAGGTGGACTTGTTCCTCAGAGACACATGAGGCCAAATCACCACTTCTTTACGAACTACTGTTCATGTAGTAGCACTGAACAGTTGAACACTTTGAAGGAGAACACACACTTCCCCCCTGGGCTTGGGATGGTTTAGGTGGACATGCTGTTCCTCAGAGACAAATGAGGCCAAACCACCACTTCTTTACAAACTACTGTTCATGTAGTGGCACTGAACAGCTGAACACTCCGAAGGAGAACACACATTGCCCAGATCTGTCATATCTGGCACTAACAGAAAGATGGGGGTGAAGGAGGGCCATCCTACCCACTCTATTGGGCCTCTGACTCTCCTGGCCTCTGACTCACTGGGGTTTGTACCACCGACATTTGGATGATATGGTCAATGCTTAGACAACTTTCCCCAACACTCTTATACAAAGAGATTTAAAATTCTGGGAGCTACAGTGTATAGTTGTCTTTAAGATCTGATATTAAATTTCAAAATTCAAAATTTCAAATCTCAAAAATAATAAGGTCATAAATACAGTCATGTGACCAGTAACAAATAAATACAGAGGTCCAAATGAAGAAGGGAAGCACTGTGTTCATACGTACTGCTGCTAATCGCATTTTGTAGTTTGTCCAGAAGGCTGTCCAGTTCATTGTAAAGCCTAATGTAGAATGCATTCTCTTCCTTTGGCTTTGAGGCTAATTCTTGAATCTTGTTGATATCTACATTTCCGATCTGTGGCCAGAGGAATAAACAGATTTATACATCAGTAGAAGATGGTACTAAATTTATGCTTTTACTTAGACATACATATTCAGTAAAATTATCATAGGGGTCATATTGTCACATGTTATATTCACATGTTAATTCTGTTATTTCTTCTACTATTTCTGAGAACATTTCTGAGAGGATTTGATTGTACTCAACCATGTAAACATTAGAACATCAGATGAGCAAAGCACCATCCAATGCCTTTGGATGATGATCCAATATTAGCATCTGACCTCTGTTTTTTATGAGGCCCAAAGCCATCAAACCTTAATACTTTAACTGCTTGACCTGATAACATTTCTGTGGGGATTTAATGGTACTCAGTTGCATAAACTTTAGATCTGCAAAGTTACAAAGCACCTCTAAATAATGATCCAGCCTCAGAATCTGACCTAACCCCTAACACCATCAAATCTTCACATTAATGTTCCAGTATCCAATGTCTACTCAGAGAAATGTTGAATGTTAACACAGCAAAGAGGAACACTGTCAGGGGGACGCGAAGGGCAGACTAACGGAGACGGACGCACACGCTACAACACAGATATTTTATTAATGAAATAACAAAACAAACACAAACGAACTTCAGGGTAAACACGAACCGAGGAACAGATGATAAACAACATGATTAGATATGGGAATGAAACAACACGAGGAACTGTAAACAAAACGACTAGGAATTTGGAAAAACACGAAACAACACGACTAGGAACATAGCAAGCAAAACAACACAATACAATACAAAACAAATGACCGCTGAAAAGAAGTGACACAACGGAACTTAAATACATAAAAAAACAAGACACACCTGACACAGATAATGAGGGTAAAGGACAAGGAGGCGGAACAAAGGCGGAGACATGGACAATAACAGACAGACAGAGCCATGTGCCAAGCGAGCACATGGTGGGGGAAAACAAACAAGATTGGGCCAGGATGTGAAAAACACACTCCTGATTGATGCATTAAGGGTGAAGACTAGCCCGTCTGATCTGAGATAAGGGACTTTAATCTTGTGGCTGATCAGTGTTCATCAAATAAAAAGGTATATTTACTAATGTATTTCTGCAGTTTTGTTGCCCTGCAGCGTCTGTAATGCTGAGAGTAAAATAATGTGAGTGAGCTCACCCCGATAGTGATTCTGAGGATCCCCTGGTCATCACACTGTTTTAGAACATCACTGGTACTATAATCTGAAGGAACTCCGTCTGTGAAGATGATCAGCACTTTCTTGGCAGCAGGATCTGCCCCAGACATCGTATTGTTGAAGAGCACATCTCTGGAAAATCACAAGTTCTGGCTTATTAAATTTAGTAAAATACTCTTTTTTTTTTTTCAAAACATCAGCTGTTCTTCTGAAGACTGCTCAGGTAGTGTCTCTGTCACAGCTCCAGGGTCCTGGAGGTTGTGGGTTCAAGTCCCTCTCCGGGTGACTGTCTGTGAGGAGTGTGGTGTGTTCTCCCCGTGTCCACGTGGGTTTCCTCTGGGTGCTCCGGTTTCCTCCCACACTCCAAAAACACACGTTGGTAAGTGGATTGGAGACTCAAAAGTGTTCATACGTGTGAGTTTGGTTTATCAAGGGTTGAGGGAATTTGAGACTGTAATTAATCACTTTCAGTTCTTAGAACAATTATGAATTAACAAAAAGATTTGTAGTATTTAGTATTTGGCTGTGTTTGAGTCATCAGTAACTACTGTTCATTCAAAAACACAGTTTATGGAGCTGTAGATGTCACTCCCAGAGGATGGAGTCAGTTGGAGGTTTATTAAACCCCAAAATATATTTATATATTTTTAATATCAATCAATGTGATATTATTTATGATATGATTTATGATATTATTTTTTAATAGTGTCCTATTCCATTGTGAAAGTTTATACTTGTGCGTTGGCGTCTGCATCTGGCGTCTGAATTACACCACCAAACGACTAGGGCTGAATTTCAAACAACTTCTTCAACCCTATGTAGTACACAACGTAGTGGTGTTAGTTTTACGAATCTTTAAAGTGCACTATTAAGGGAGTGTAGTGTAGAGGAGGTAATATTTCTGGATTCTTGACTTGAGCAATCACAGTCGTCGTGGTCTGTGTAGACGTGATAAGTTACATTTCTGAGGGGTGAACATCAGGCCATGCTGCCTACAGCACATGTTTAACATAGAACGTAAATTGGGCTCAGTGTGTTCAAACTGTGTTCAGTGTCAGACTCATTAATGACGTTCTATTAAAAGACTGTGGAACCAACAGTGGCACTCAAGTTTTTCACCTACAGTGCGTTAAACATGAGTCTCGTTAAAGAAATGATAATAGGACGTTACAGCCGTAATACATCATGGTAATTTTACTTTTAATACTTAAGTACATTTGTAGGTAAATACTTTTGTACTTTTACAACAAGGACTTTTACTTTTACTGGAGATATATTTTACCCTGAAATAAAATTTGGAGTATAAACATTTCAATAAACATTGGAGTATCTGTACTTTTACTCAGTACATGGTCTGTGTACTGTGTCCACCACTGTTTGCTACACATATGCTGCTGTAACACAGTAAACTTCCCTACTGCAGGACTGTTAAAGTAACATCTTACCTTATTGTGCATGAACATGGTTCAAGTTTAAAGTTTAGAAACATGAACCTTTCCACACTACAGGGACTTGAGGAAATAAAGAGTATGAGCCCAGGACCCCAAGGTAATTAGCACCTATAAGTAATTATAAATCCCTTTAACCCTAAATGTTAGTTTTCAGTGTGAGAAAAGTAAGAGGAAGGAGAGGAACACTCACAGGACGTATGTAATAGCCTTGTAAGTGTTTGTCAGATCTTGCATATGCTCCTCTTTACCCAGCTTCTCTTTAGCTGTGCTCTCCATGTAGTCTTTAAAACTGAAAACAGTGCGGACGTTTCCAGAGAACTGGACAGCAGCAAACTAAACACAGACACAGAGGAGAAAGTCAGACATTTAAAACATGTTCTATAATATTAAATATTTAGCTTGTTGTTCACACTTCTGTGAACATTTTAATTCACCATTACTCTTTATTTCCTGAATGAATGAGACGCTGTGGTCAACATTAATATACAATTAAATGTTAACTTTATTTGTATTAACTTAACTTTATTAAATTGTAACTGTATTAAATTAACTTTATTTATATTGTACCCTGGAAGGGGGACCAGTCCTTCACAGGGCAACACACACACTCACACCTCTGACACTTTTGAGTCAGCACAAACATTCACAAAGGTGTTATAAAGTTTCTGAAGTAAATAAAAAGTGGATGCCTAATGAAATGAGCTTGTCTGGATAAGAGTGTGGTGAAGGTGATGGTTAAAGACTGTTTACCTGTGTGGAGGAGTATTTATTCTTCATCACAACATTCCAAATAAACATTTTATTAAGTTCAAAATCTGAAGTCTTCATACTGCTAGAGCCATCGAAGAGGAAAACCACATCCACTGCCTCACACTCTGCGGAGAGATGACAGAGACGTATTAAATTATACCATGTTCCTCACATGAGATCAATAATCAATAGGCTTTGTGTTCCCTGAATGAACCAGTCTCTCACACAATGATTTAGTAGAGAATCTCTGACATCCAGGCCACTAGGTGTCAGGGGGGTTGAGTTTGACTGTATAAATTGTGTATCAAGAATATAAAAAAGAATGAATCATTACCCGTTTTATTGAGTTTCGGTACCAGATCATCCAGCTGTTTCTTTAGAGCTGTACAAAATAAAATAAAACCAACCAAATTTACACAGAGAACTGGACTTGTCTATTACCATAAATAAATGTGTAATTAATTATGAATTAAATATTTAAAATAATAAATGCTATTAATTATTTCATAATGATATTATTTTAAATAATTATATATTTCTTGAATAAATTATTCCTTACATTATAGGATACTACATTTTAAACAAAACATAACACAAGTAATTTAATTACACAATTATAATTTCTTGCTTTAACCAGATTGGAACACTAGGGGATAAAATCCTAAAATTACAAACAAAAAACTGTTAAATCAGAATTGTATCTTCTCAGGTACGTATTAACGTAGATTCCACCCATGCTTCACCATGGGTTAGGACTTCAGGAGCTGAAATGAAAACTTTAATGTTTTATTAATTCAAGACGTCATTAGGAAATGATAAAGGCAGAAATCAGTAATGTTTAGATAAACATGAGACCAAATATGAGAAAAACACCATTACTGAACCTACAGGAGTTTCTAAATAGGAGCCTGTGCTTCAGTTAGAGTACAGCAGGGTATAAAGAGTTCAGTCACAAAATAGAAAATAGTCAAAGCTCTGTGTCAGATCTTTACTGAAGGAGTCACTGTAAAACTACACTACGGACTATATCAGAGGTCAGGAACAGGCGACCCACGGTCCGGATCCACATTATGTCCGATCCGGACCTGGACCTGTAAGTGATAAACTTGTAAGAGCTGTGTAATTTTGAACAGAATGTGTGTATGAAGTGGTGTGACTCTTCTAGTCATTACGGTTCAGGTTTAACGCTCCAGGAAACCCACAGACTAATCACATCTGTTTCTGCATATCACACATGAGGCTCCTCAGCCAATCAGATCTGTGCATTATGATAAGCGCTGTGACTCCAATGAGTGACACACACAGGGCAGGGTCCCGACACCGCTGTCCTGGGGCCAGTAAAAACAACCCAACCCAAGTGTCTTTTGGGACACTTTCAGGTGGTGGTGTGGTGTGAATTAAATCCAGAAACTTTAAAAATAAAGGATTGATTACCAGCTGAAATTTTCAAAACTCTGAACATGGATCCTGTTTACGCATAAAGAACCCACCCTTCAGCAATAAGATCCAATCAGGTTGCTGTTAACAGATAAAATCCTGCCCTCTAGCAATAAGAGCCAATCAGATTGCTTGTTATGGAAAAGCAGCAAAGTCAACTGCAACTATAAAAGTCATTAGAGATTTTATTTAAAATATGCATTTTTTTTTTTTCCAAATCTTTGTGTTTTTTTTTTGTTTTTGTTTTGTAAATTTTACTTGAAATGAAAAAAAGGACATTTCAGTTGTTAACGACATAAAATGATGCTATAACTATGAGGCTACTTTAATGTACAGGACGTGGCACTGATGACATGCAAGTTATACAACTTGGCTTGAAAACATTTTCTCTACCTGGACCTTAATGAATTTTAATAATTACCCCTGGACTATAGGGGTATAATAATAAAAATATTCATTTAGTCTCATAGAGATAATATACACTGAACTGACTGAACTAGGAACATCAACTTTGTTACTACACTCACTGACCACATAGGAGCACTTTGTATTTCTACAATTGCTGACTGTAGTCCAATAAAATATAATAATAATAATAACAGCAAATAATGCTGTTATTTACATTTATTTTTCACAGTACAGTGAGTCATGCATGTGTGTAGAGAACAATAAATGGAGAAAACTGACCTGCAATTTGCTCAGTGGATGAAAGAATGGCATGGCTCAGTTCCTTCCTCGCTGCATGTCTCTCTGGACAACACAAAAATAGTTTAGAGTGATTTCCACAAAACCTTGAATTATTGACCTGAAAGATAGAGTAGGTGATCCTGTACAGACCACAAATATATTCATCCAAAAAAACAAATGCCAGAATATATTATCCCCAAGTACATTGGACAATATTACAGACAGACTCTGGAGCACAGAGAATATTAGAGAAAGACTCTGGAGCACAGAGAATATTACAGAGAGACTCCGGAGCACAGAGAATATTACAGAGAGACTCTGCAGCACAAAGAATATTACAGAGAGACTCTGGAGCACAGAGAATATTACGGAAAGACTCCGGAGGACAGAGAATATTACAGAGAGACTTTGCAGCACAAAGAATATTACAGAAAGACTCCAGAGCACAGAAAATATTACAGAAAGGCTCCGGAGCACAGAGAATATTACAGAGAGACTCTGGAGCACAGAGAATATTACAGAGAGACTCTGGAGCACAGAGAATATTACAGAGAGACTCTGGAGCACAGAGAATATTACAGAGAGACTCTGGAGCACAGAGAATATTGCAGAGAGACTCTGGAGCACAGAGAATATTACAGAGAGACTCTGGAGCACAGAGAATATTACAGAGAGACTCTGGAGCACAGAGAATATTACAGAGAGACTCTGGAGCACAGAGAATATTACAGTGAGACTCTGGAGCACAGAGAATATTACAGGAAGACTCCGGAGCACAGAGAATATTACAAAGAGACTCTGGAGCACAGAGAATATTACAGAGACTCTGGAGCACAGAGAATATTCACAGAGAGACTCTGGAGCACAGAGAATATTACAGAGAGACTCTGGAGCACAGAGAATATTACAGAAGGACTCTGGAGCACAGAGAATATTCACAGAGAGACTCTGGAGCACAGAGAATATTACAGAGAGACTCTGGAGCACAGAGAATATTACAGAGAGACTCTGGAGCACAGAGAATATTACAGTGAGACTCTGGAGCACAGAGAATATTACAGGAAGACTCCGGAGCACAGAGAATATTACAGAGAGACTCTGGAGCACAGAGAATATTACAGAGAGACTCTGGAGCACAGAGAATATTCACAGAGAGACTCTGGAGCACAGAGAATATTACAGAGAGACTCTGGAGCACAGAGAATATTACAGGAAGACTCCGGAGCACAGAGAATATTACAGAGAGACTCTGGAGCACAGAGAATATTACAGAATGAGAGATGTTGGTGGTTACCAGAAAACTAAAAAAGCTGTAGTTATGTTAGTATGACAGGGTTAATGCAGACTTGTGATAATATGAAAACCTGCTCTAACACCAGTAGAAAAAGAGTAACCTGAGAGTGAGTGATTAAACAAAATCCTGTGTGAAAAGGTAGGATCTAGATTTAACGATTGAGGGTGTGACTGTGAAGGACTGGCACCCCCTCCAGGGTGCATTCCCGCATTGCGCCCAATGATTCCAGGTAGGCTCGACCCTTAACTGGATAAGCGGATACAGATAATGAATGAATGAATGAATGAGTGTGTCTGAGCCTCGAACAGTAACCGGAGGCTACTCCAGAGTTGAGGAGCTTTGTGAGAAAAGGCCCTTCCTCCGGCAGTGTTTTTCTTAATGTGAGGAACTAAGAGTAGACGAGTGTCCTGTGAACGAAGTAAGATACTGTGGGCCTAAACCATTTAGAGATTTATAAGCTAAGAGGAGTATTTATAGTCAGTGTGAAATGTTATGGGTATCCAGTGTAGGGAGGAAAAACCTTGTCTTAGTTGGAAAGCTCCAGTTGTTCTTTTATATAGTGTAAGTGTTCAATTCTCCTTTCCCTCTCTACTCTCAGCTTATGTTTTGAAAAAACAGTTTTTTACCCCATTTCTTTTGCTTTCTTATTTCACTGTTGTTGCTGTAATGTCCTATGGTCTACTCAAGCTGCTCTAGAATAAAACATTATTATTATTATTATTATTCATTCATTCATTCATTCATTATCTGTAACCGCTTATCCAGCTCAGGGTCACGGTGATTATTATTATTATTATTATTATTATTATTATTATTATTATTATTATTAATAAGAAAAATTATGTTTTGTTAACTTTCATTTATTTCTATTTCTGAAATCAGACAACTCTGCCTAGCAAACACATGGAAAACCTCGAGAAGAATAAAAAAGGTATTAGATGTGAAACTTTATTGTTAGGGGACAGTATTCACAGCATTTACATTTCATTCTCAAACCCCTTGCCCACAGCCTCGAGGGGCTGAGCCGAACACATAATACTTCAAAGACCTGAGACCGACTCCACCACTTCTTTATGAACGGCACTCTGCCTAGATCTCACATCAGCTGACAGACGCCCACACTAGCTAGTACTTTGAGCAGAGAGATGGAGAGGGAGGTTAATCCTACCCACCCAGAACAATTGTACAAGCCTACTGTTCTCCCTAGGACACCCAGCCTTTGATGTAGAGGCATCACTGGGGTTCAAACCTCCAACCGCCTGATGATCGGGTCAGTGTTTAGACTGCTGCTCCAATAGAAAGCCCCAACACTGATATACACAGATTTAAAATAAAGGTCATGTTGGAGATCCAAATCCAGATGTGAAGGACTGTGTTCATACGTACCGCAGCAGATCTTATTTTGTAGTTTATTCAGAAGGCCATCCAGTTTATCATGACCCATGATGTAGAAGACATTCTCTTCTTTTGGCTCTGAGGCTAATTTTCCAAGCTTCGCTTCATCTCTATTTCCAACCTATGGACAGATTTATACCCCTCTGTCAGTAGAGGTGGGTATTAAGTACTTCTTTTACTCAGACACATGTATTCAATAAAATACTGATAGGTTTCATATTTCCCTGACTACAAATGTTAATAGTTTTACTTCTGTGAGTATTTGATGGTAATCAACCACATAAAATTTTGTGAGGCCACTTGAATGGGGTGCTCTGGAACAGCTGAACATGAGTCTAAGGTCATTCTGCCCAAGAGCAACAGTGGACTAGAGATGTTTAAAGCCCCTCATCACTGAGCTGTGACCTTTGGAGAATGATCCAGCATCAACAACTGACCTCAGGTTTATGAGGCCCAATCCCATCAAAATATTCCATGAGGAAGCGAAGGTGATCTGTGTGACCTAAGATCAGGGATTTTAATCTTTTGGTTTGTGTTTATCAGAGAAAAACAGAGTTATTAACATTTTTCTGGTGTTGACCAGCAAGGGCGGTGCCACAGCATCTGTAAATATATATATGCTGAGAGTAAATATAATGTGTGTGAGCTCACCCCGATAATGACTCGCAAGATCCCCTGGTCATCACATTGTTTAATTACATCATTAATATCATAATCTGAAGGAACTCCATCTGTGATGATGACCAGCACTTTCTTTGCCTTAGGATCCGCCCAAGACGTCACGTTATTGAAGAGATTAGCTCTGGAAAATCAAAGTGGTGGTTTGTAAAATGTATTAAAGTACCATATTACAAACTTAACATATTCACTTATCACTGCATCCTCTTTGTATAGTCCATGGTAGTGTATTACTGTAGATAACATCACTGACACTAGGAGATGTGTGCAATAATTCCAGAGAGCGTGCTATATCATGAGTCATGGTTTATCCACAGTTTACAGAAGGGTTAGATCAGAGTGAGATATGATACACATCTAGAATATTGCAGAGTTTTGGTTTTCCCATGATTATTTTGGAGTGTGCCTCTGAAGCGATCCTGCTGAGGTTGTGAAGGAGAGCAGCGGAGAAATGTAAAAGACTCAGATAAGGGGTCCACTGCACCAGAACTATGTGGTCTCTTGAGCTTTTTTAAATGGACACGGGCATGGATGCACCACAGTTACTGTTGAAGAACCTGTTTTTTGTTTAAACTGGGAATTAATCTTTTATTTTCTGGAGTCTGTGTATGTTTGTGGAAAAGTGCCAAAGGGTTCAAAATTAGGTGTCTGTACGGGACCCAAATCTGTTCCATACTGGTTGGAAAGTCTCTGCACATAACATCTCAACATTAAACAGAATTAATTCATTGAAACAGATTTTTATAAAGCTAGCATTAAACATTCCAACATGAAAACAATTTTATTCAACAGCATTTTATCTTTTATTAATTATGGATCTTAAAATGGGTCATAAATTACAGAATCCCCCATAGTAGTAAATACAAATACAATTTCATATGTGTATTAGCATTCATAGATTGGTATTCTAAGTTACTAATGTGAAAAATTGTAGAGGACCCCAGGGTAATTTCAGCTATAAGTAATTATAAATCCCTTTAACCCTAAATGTTAGTTTTCGGTGTGAGGAAAATAAGAGAAAGGAGAGTAACACACACAGGACGTATCTAATAGCCATGTAAGTGTTTGTCAGTGCTTGCATATGCTCCTCTTTACTCAGCTTCTCTTTAGCTGTGCTCTCCATGTAGTCTTTAAAAGTGAAAACAGTGCGGATGTCTCTGGAGAACTGAACAGCAGCAAACTAAATACAGACACAGATACAGACATTTGAAACATATTCAAACATACTGAATATTTACATTTTTGTTCATATTATAATAACAATAATAATAATATATTTTATCTGTAAAGCATTTTAAATTTAAAACAATCTCACACACAGTGCTACAAGATAATATTGATATATAATGATATATATATATCTGACTGCACTAAGACTTTTAGAAGATTTTTTGCATTTTCAGCACAAAGATGTTATAAAGTCTCTGAAGTAAAGAAAAAGTGGATCCCTAATGACATGAGCTTGTCTATAAATAAGATAAAGACTGTTTACCTGTGTGGATGAGTATTTATTCCTCGTAACAACATTCCAAATGAACTTTTTACTAATTTCAAAATCTGAAGTCCTCATACTGGCAGAGCCATCGAAGAGGAAAACCACATCCACTGCATCACACTCTGCAGAGAGACGACAGAGTCAAATTAAATTATACCATGTTCCTCACTATATGAGATCAATAATCAATATGCTTTGTGTTCCCTGAATGAACCAGTTATTTCTCCATAGAGTAGGTCTGCCACAGAGAGGTTTAGTAAGTAGCCCTGATACATCCAGGCCCCTAGGGGTCAGTTTTGTGAATAGCTTTTCCTGTGGGTAGCATGAAAATAGAAATATTGAATGTATAAATTTGTATATCAAGAATATAAATGCACTGCTTACTGATATAATAACTGCTGTAATCCTCTGTTTGAATGAACTCCTGCAGTCTCTGTTTAAATTGCACAGTGATAAACACACACTTGAATAGTGTACACACCTGTTTGAAGACTTTCATTGAGTTTCTGTACCAGATCATCCAGCTGTTTCTGTAGAGCTGTAGAAATAAAGAGATGAGATTAAAGATATCATATGTAAATTTTAAGATAAAAATAATTCCCTGCTTTAAACTGAGGGGAACACTAGGGATTTAACTATTAAAATTAAAAACAGAAAACTGTCAAATTAGGTCTTTATAGGTGTTACACTGGTGTCTCAGAGCCAAATTTAAACAGTAATCCTGTGACACTCTTCCCTTCATTCTCATCATTTTTCCCACCTCAACACACCTCCCACCTTAACTTGTTGCTGAGAACAAAAGCTGAAAACAACACACTGACTAACTAACTAACGTTATCCTGCCAGTCACTCAAGAAAACAGACATGGAAAAATTAAAATTTGAGTGCTTTTCAGTCATTCAAAGCACTTCCAGAGGTTCACAAACACCAACACAAAGGATACAAACCAACATGGGACATACACTTCCAGGATTGGGGCCTTGTTGTGGCAGTTTAATGACTTCCAGCAGAGCTATGTTGTTGGGAGCAGTTAGCTCCCAGTAGGGTCTCCCATGGCGAACAGGTCTGTAGTGAAGATCCAGACAAACACAATCCAAAAAGCACTTTGAGGAACTCCTAAACCCGAGAGACAGAAGTTTCTGGGGTATTAGATTCCACTTCCTTGGCTGAAGTCACTGAGGTGGTGAAAAACTTTCCAGTGGCAAAGCCCCTGGAATGGATGAGATTCGCCCAGAGGTACTGAAGGCATTCAATACTGTGGGGCTGTCTTGGATGACACGCCTCTACAATATTGCATGGACCTCAGGAACAGTGCCTTTCGATTGGCAAACAGGGGTAGTGGTTCCTATTTTTTAAATAAAAAAAATGGCATCACACTTCTCAGCCTCCCTGGGAAAGTCTATGCCAAGGTGCTGGAAAGAAGAATCCATCCGATAGTCGAACCTAGGATTTTGGAGGAACAATACCAATTTAGTCCTGACAGTGGAACTATGGACCAACTCTTTACTTTTTCACAGATGATTGAGGGGGCGTGGGAATTTGCTACTCCACTCTACACATGCTTTGTGGTTTTGGAGAAGGCATATGTGTAGTGGACTATGGACCGAATAACGAGATAAAGGATGAAAAATCAAAATGAAGAAATAAAGAAATGAAAAGTTTTGAATTAAATCTTTCTCACTCTGACCAGGACCTTCGTCTGGTCCCGAAGCCAACATTCCACAAACCACAGGGATGCAAAGATCCTGCAGCCCCCCACACACACACAGAACCTTACGCACACGCACATAAGGTCTACATCAAAGGATTGACCAGAACCTGGCTACGACACCCTTCCTCCCTTCAGAAACATAAAGATAACAAATCCACTTTATGATGCTCTTAGACCAAAAGGACATCAAACAAGAGTGGGGAGTCATAAGTCGTATATGACAGTGGCTCCTAAGTGTCTCAGTCCTTATCTCGAGCCCACTAAACAGACAGCCCAGATGGTCAAACTGATTGAACTCGACGTGACCTCTCGTTAACCATCCGCATGGACCAACAGCGACCCCAAATGGACACTGGCAAAACTACGCCTCGCTCGGGGTCGCCTAAACGAATAACGGAAATGAAATCAAATTCTAATTAATGTGCATAAACAATATGTATTAATGTCACTTTCTGTGTCCTCAGATGAACGTCCACCTTCTAATGAAATGATGTGTATTACTGTTGTCAACCATTAAAAGAAGTTCTGTCTCTGATTAGAAAAGTGAATTAACACCAGAATTAATACTTCTAACGTATCATTGTAAACGGGACGTAAAAACAATGTACTCAAGATGAAATCTTATGTAAATGTTTGATATTAATAATCCAGGACGCTCATTGTCGTATATTACTAACATGTATAAGGAATTTCAATACGCGAAATTTATATTCCGTTTCTGTGAATCGCTGATTCAAACTCCCCCTCCTCTCTCTCCCTCGTGAGAGTCACGCGAGCCTCGAACTCGCATCCAATCGGAAAAGGACGCCTCCCATTAGGGCGTGACCGCGCTGGCTTTGAAAAACAGTTCAGCTCGGCACACAGTAAGTGAGTTGAAAACAAAAGGAGAGTCGAGCAGAACAGAAAGAGACAAGAGAACAACACAGTTCGCAACAGGAAAAAGAGAGCATGCAGTTCATCAAGTACGCCCGTTCAACTCAGAAGATCGGAAGCTCAACCGCAGTTCAAGAAAATCAGAAGAGAAAAACTTCGAAACATCAAAGAGATCAGCAGAGAACATCTCTTCAAGCTCCAAACCTCTCCAAAGTGAGACGCTTTCTCCTTCATGCCGACGAAAGAAACAAAGAAGAACCTTAAAGACTTCACCAAAGCTCACAAGAGACGTCTTGAATTAGCTAGAGTATGAAGCCTTACTAATACGTCGAGTGATTTGAATATCTTCTTTTCTTTTAATCGTGTTTATGTTTTATCGCCCAATCTAAGTTTAATCTCACGACTGATCAAAGCAGGTGAACTTATTCGTGGCCAGAGTAAGAAAACACCGCCGAGATATAAGAAAGTCGTAGAATAAGTAAGTTTATTGAATCGATTTTCAATTCTGGATCTGCAGTAACCAGCGAAACCTTCGTCCAAAACGTCCATATGGTTGAACCCTCCTACTCAGGACACTGAGCCAGAGGATCCTGACGCCGGCGCCATTACGCTCCGAGTACGCCCGAGGCTACTCGACCAACAAAGAAAGAACTCCACGCTGACCCAACCTGGAAACTTCCGCGGGAGCGAAACCAAACAAGACGCCATCACTCCCAGGACCTCAGAGAGCCTTTGTACCCAACGAGTGGAGATAATCGACGAAAAGTAAGCTAAACTTACGCATCTCCAGAGCTGAAAATTAAATCAAGTCTCTTGATAAAATTTTGTATTAATTAAACCTCAGTTAGCAACACTTTAGTCACAAGCCAGAGTGCCTAGCGTATCGTTAAAGTCGAATCGGCTTCCCCTGCATTGATGCCGTGAGATTTCAAGATCACGCTATGTTAAGTAAATATCCTTCTCTTTGTTAATAAAACCTTCATTATTTGAAATCACAGTGTATACAGTTTGTTCATTAATTTTCCTGAAAATCCTGAAGTACTCACTTAGCTTGACTATTATTCATTCTCAAACTAATTAGTAACGTTTTAATTGTTTAAGCAAATTATAAACTTTAATTAATATCATTAAGTCAAATATCAGAGATTATAAGAGTTTGAATAAGGTCAACGCTATAAACACAAATATAAATATATATATTAAATATATATTCACAGAGGTCACGGTGTATGACCAACATACGCTACATATATCTGGGTTCCCCGAGAGATTCTGTGGGAGGTGCTCTAGGAGTATGGGGTGCCAGGGTTGCTCCGGCGAGCTGCACGTTCCTTGTACTCTCAGAGTTTGAGTTGTTGAGGGCATTGGACTCCGTCAGGGCTGTGCCTTATCTCCACTCCTGTTCCTGATATTCATGGACAGGGTGGTGAGGCGTAGTCTGGGATAGAAAGGCTTTCATCGAGGAGCTCGGAAGGTGGCATCTCTGCTTTTTGCGGATGATGTTGTTCTTCTGGCTTCTTCACACGGAGGCCTCCAGCATTCACTTAAGCAATTTGCAGTCGAGTGTGAAGCGGTCGGTATGCAGATCAGCACCTCCAAGTCTGAGGCCATGGCATGCTCCCTTCAGGTCGGGGGTGAGAACCTACCCCAATTGAAGGAGTTCAAATATCTTGGGTTCTTGTTCATGAGTGATGGGAAGAGGGATAGTGAGATTGACCAAATGTTAGGTGCAGCGTCTGAAGTAATGCGGTCACTGTACTGGACCATCGTGGTGAAGAGAGAGCTGAGCCATAAAGCAAAGGTAGACCCAGGAATAGCTGGAGGGATTATGTCTCCTGGCTGGCTTGGGAATGCCTGGGGATCCCCCAGGAGGAGCTGGTGGAAGTTGCAGGGGACAGACACGTCTGGCTTTCGTTAATTGTGCTGTTGCCACCCTGACCCTAAAATGGACTAAGCTGAAAAGATGATTATGATGATGATGATGAAATGTACTGCTCATCATATCGACATATTTAAACAAACAAACAAAAACACATTAGTTTGTGACAATTTAGTTCCATTTTTTTAATCTCACAGTGTAAACAGCATGATGTTAGTAGCATCAATAAAATTATCCTGGTATTTTAACACCAGTGTATACCATCTGCTTAATTTCTTTGACAGTATATTGTAGCCAGAGGGTAATGCAGATCTGTAAGGGAAAATAAATGGAGTATATTTACCTGCAATCTGCTCAATAGATTCAGGAATATTGTTCTTCCCCAAGGTTCTGACCTGTCTCAGCTCCTTCTTCACGGCAAAGAAATTATTCTCTGGAGAACACAAAAATAACTTAGACTCACTTCCACATAACCTTGCATCTTTGAAATTAAAGGTAGAGTGGGTGATTCTGTCAAAACCAATAGAAAAAATCTACCAAAATATCTCTTCTCTCTTATTTAATTAGCTTATTTTTTTCCACCTTTTAAAACTAAATCACAAGGATGCCACAGTATGGCAAAGGACGATTTATGTTTGTGCTCTGAATCAGTGCAGAGTCTAAGCCATATCCTGTGCAAGAGCTCAATCTCAGACAACTTCCACCACCCTATAGTGCACAATGCAGGTTATAAATAACAATTTCTGTACTCAAATAGTGCATTGTATGTTAGATAATAAAGCCATTCACATTGGGCCAAACAGTTCATGCACTGGATTTATTTATTTTTTATTTTTTATTTATTTAAGTTGGGAACTATTCAGGACAGAGCATATATTTATATGCTGTGCCAGCCTGGAAAGAAACAAATATCACTCTAGCACTTATCATGACAATAAAGACTCTGGAGCATAGAATATTGCAGAAAGACTGGCGTTCAGGAGAATATTACAGAAAGACTCTGCAGCACAGAGAATACTACAGAAAGACTCTGCAGCACAGAGAATACTACAGAAAGACTCTGCAGCACGAAGAATATTACAGTGAGACTCTGGAACGCAGAGAATATTACACAAAGACTCTAGAGCCCAGAGAATATTACAGAGAGACTCTGGAGCACAGAGAATATTACAGAAAGACTCTGGAGCACAGAGAATGTTACAGAAAGACTCTGGAGCACAGAGAATATTACAGAAAGAATCTGGAGCAAAGAGAATGTTACAGAAAGTCTCTGGAGCACAGAGAATATTACAGAGAGACTCTGGAGCGCAGAAAATATTACAGAGAGACTCTGGAGCGCAGAGAATATTACAGAGAGACTCTGGAGCGCAGAAAATATTACAGTGAGACTCTGGAGCGCAGAGAATATTACAGAAAGAGTCTGGAGCACTGAAAATATTACAGAGAGACTCTAGAGCACAGAGAATATTACAGAAAGAATCTAGAGAACAGAGAATATTACAGAAAGACTCTGCAGCACAGAGAATATTACAGAAAGATTCTGGAGCACAGGAGAATATTACAGAAAGACTGTGGAGTACAGAGAATATTACAGTAAACAAGAATGTTATCTGTAGAACAAAATGTAAAGGAATCAAAAGAATAAAAATCATACTCGGTCACATATTGTCTTTGTATAATTCTTGACCATTACTTGTTAAATGCTTAATGTTTGGCCATGTTTTCTCTGCTGGAGCATGAAATATAATTCTCATTACTGAACATGTAGAATAAATAAAAACAGTCAGCTTAATGTCAGTTAAAGTAAAATTATTTCCAGGGTCATTAAAGATTGTTTAAATAAAGTAGATATGATATTAGTCCTGCTGAATAAATTAAATATGGGTGCTAGTTTCTCACCAACATTGGTTATGTATTGATTTTTTTCCTGCAGCTCCTTGTTGCAGGTCTTCAGATGAAGTTTCTCCTCTTCACACACTACAGTACAAAATGCACAACATTAAACACATAACACCGTTGCTGAGATATTTCACATTTGTATCTTACACTTGCCTATTTCAACAACCTCTCGTCTCCATTTGTGTTATTTTTAGTTTACTGACATAATTCATATGTCAACGATTCATAATGAAAAATCAATAGAAATGCTCCAGAGTTAATTGCAGTAAGTTGTTGGTACACTGAAAATGTTTTTTCATTAAGAACTTTCATTAATTCAACTTAATTTTCAGTTGAATTACATTGTTTCTTTAACAATAATAGTTTATATATCACATAATTTCAAGTCAGTAGGGCATTATTATTATTAAATTTAAAAAATAACAATAAAGCTGATAGCTAGGCATTACATTTTGTTGTGACATTTTCAAGTAGAATCCACCTCATGTAAAGGTATATAAAACTGTAAGTTTAATCTGGGCTCTCTGCCCTAGTGTGGATAAAAAGACACAAAAATAAATGCACATTGATCTCACCATCCTGGGCGAAAGAGGGGAAGAAATAAAGACAAAAGAATAGAAAGAGCCGAGTCCATGTCATAGCTGCAGCAGTGATGCGCTTCTGAAACTTGGAGATCGCTAAAGCCCCCTGCTATTATAACACACACACACACACACACAGCATAAAGAAAGACTGCCATCCCACCACACGCCCTGACACAAAAAAACTAAACTTTGCCCATTTGGCCTCTAAAAAGTGTAGTTTATTTTTCCTGTTAGATACGAGCACTGTGAATTGTGGGTAAGAAAAGACTACCCTCCAAATCTCTCCCAAAAAAAGCTGCATGTCTGAGCTGTATGTGAAGGATCCTTAACTATGGAGGTTAATTTGGTGCAAACCTCTGTAACAGTGAGATTTGTAGTTGTAGAAAATAGTCACACATATGTATCAGAAAATTTGAAGTCACAGAGAAAATCACTTCAGGAGTTGCCTGTATTTTTTTTCCACTCCCACAAGTACAGTTTAATAGTTACACCTTCACAAACTCTTCACTGCAGGTGCACAAATCCAGTTCTACACACACAAGTACAAAAATATACGCTCACAGTTTTGCTCCATTTGCAGCGGTAAATATGGTGCATAACACATTCGCACACTTGAATAAAACTTGCACATTCGCAAACCAACATGTGAATCTGGGCAGTGCGAGTTACACACCTGTAGAAAGTCTCCTCATATATATATATATATATATATATATATATATATATATATATATATATATATATATATATATATATATCAGGTACTGTCGCAGTCACACAGCTCCAGGGACCTGGAGGTCGTGGGTTCGATTCCCGCTCAGGGTGACTGTGTGGAGTTTGGTGTGTTCTCCCTGTGTCCGTGTGGGTTTCCTCCAGTTGCTCCGGTTTCCCCCCAGAGTCAAAAAACACACGTTGGTAGGTGGATTGGCGACTCAAAAGTGACTGTGAGTGTGTGAGTGAATGTGACTGTGTATGTGTTGTCCTGTGAAGGACTGGCACCCCCTCCAGGGTGTATTCCAACCTTGCGCCCAATGATTCCAGGTAGGCTTTGGACCCGGCGTGACCCTGAATTGGATAAGGTCCCTAAAGCTGTGTGACTACGACACTACCTGCTGCACCACCATGCCGCCCATATATACTACTTCCGCGCGCTCTCATATTTGCACCAAATATATCAGATGGAGCATGGTACAGAGCTAATCTTTTATATTAGCTTTCAATAATTCAGAGAAAATTCTTGGAATAATTGAGCAAAAAAAAAATCTGCATCATTACTAGAATATACAGTTCTACAGATACAGATTAGTTCTGCACCATGCTCCATCTGATATATTTGTTGCAAATATGAGAGCGCCCGGAAGTAGTCACGTGTGAGTGAAGAAGCCAGCATTAGAGACTCGTAGCCGCAGATTCGAGCAGGTGCAGTCACTGACTTGTGTTTGTGCAAGAGAAATATCACCCCCCAAAAAATTAAAATATATATATATTTCTGAGGAGACTTTCTACAGGTGTGCAACTCGCACTGCCCAGATTCACATGTTGGTTTGCGAATGTGCAAGTTTTAATCAAGTGCGAATGTGTTATGCACCATATTTACCGCTACAAATGGAGCAAAACTGTGAGCGTATGATATTTTTGTACTTGTGTGTGTGTAGAACTGGATTTGTGCACCTGCAGTGAAGAGTTTGTGAAGGTGTAACTATTAAGCTGTACTTGTGGGAGTGGAAAAAAAACTACAGGTTTGCAACTCCTGAAGTGATTTTCACTTTGACTTCAAATTTACTGATACACATGTGTGACTATTTTCTACAACATGGGTGTGAAACCAAATCCATGGAGGGCCGTGTGGGTGCAGGTGTTCTTTTCAACCATGCAAAAGCCCCACACTACTGAAAGTCAAGATCTATTGATTATATCCAATGATTAAAAACAGGTGGAATGAGGTGTGGCTTCTGCATGGTTGGAAAGAAAACCTGCACCCACACGGCCCTCCGTGGATTTGGTTTGACACCCCTGTTCTACAACTACAAATATCACTGTCACGGGTGCTTAGGGGTTTTGCACCAAACATACCTCCATACTTAACATGGGAACCTTACAGTGTTTTAATACAGCTCAGCTTGACTGCAATCTAGGCTCTGTGATACAGTTTCTGTACTAAATCCTACTTTAAACATGTCACCCCTATTAATTTTCTTCATTTTTAAAATAATAATTAAAAAAAAACAGCTACGGTGACAATAAATGGTGATTAGTTGATAATAAGACAAAGATTGTATTAACAGACATGGAAATCATGGGAACAATTACATGAGGGCGGTGCTACAGAGTAAACACATGCAGCCTGATAAAGGGCAGGACTAGGGAGAAGGCAAGAAATGACTTACTACACTTTTAGCAGCTCTATAATTATTCACCTTTATGCACACATTGAACCCCTCTGTCCAGTGTACAGTGCTGTGGTGATTTGCATTACTATATATCTAGCAGCAAGGAACAAAAACATTACAGGAATAGGTGAAGCTAGAGACATGACAGCTGGACTTTTTGAACCCTGGTGAATCTCTGTATAATTTGCAGTTAAAATATTGACTTTGAAAGCAGGACTTTGCTCTTACAATCCTCTTCCCGTATCTGTAGCATTTGCAGTAATACAGTATTTACTTTGACTGTTATCTGAATTTTAAGCAATTTCAAGCAGAGGTAGGATGCCAAAAATAGGCATAAACACTGCAAACAGAAAGACAGGCTAAAGTATTTACAAAGAAACATAGTCCTAATTATTTACAGGGATTATACTCGAGTCAGCACCCAGTATGAAAAAGAAAATCCCACTGAACAGCAGCCTTAGCAGGATCATCACCTTCATTCTGAACAGCTGCTGTAACACAATAAATTATGTTTCATTCACAGTCATGCCATCCTGACTAGAATTCAGGTGACAGCTCAGAGGAATATATTTCAGTTTTATCAGAAGAGTGACAAAAATAACATGTGACTAGTTCACTCAGTGTATATTATGTGTATCTTAATATAATATAAAATACTTATTAGTGATGACTTAGTACAAGTTAATGTTTCCAAAATAATATCACTCAAGCATCATTTCATTTTTGATAAGGGAGATGTCCCGCCCTGGCCCTGTCCTGTCTGCTTTTCCCACCATGTGCACTTGCACATGGTTCTTTTTATTATGGTTCCTGTCCCTAGTCTCGCCTTAGTTCCACTTCCTCGTCAGTGTCTCTCGTTATCTGTCTCAGGTGTCCTTGTGTGTATTTAAGTTCCTTTGTCTCAGACTTCCTTTATTGGACATTCTTGTCGCTTCCCTTTGTAGGTCAATCTGGTCTGTCTGTTCCTTCCTTGTGCTTCGTGTATTGGTTTGGTTTGGTTTGGTTTGTCTGTTCCTCTCTATTAGTCTGTTTAGCTCTCCCTGTTTGTGTCTCTGTTCAGCTCTTCCTGTCTAGGTCTATATGTATCTATCTCCCTGTCTAGGTCTATATGTATCTATCTCCCTGTCTAGGTCTATATGTATCTATCTCCCAGTCTAGGTCTGTATCTGTCTCTCTAGTTTCTGTTTAGCTCTCTTTGTCAAGGTTAGTCGCTTAAGCTCTCTCTGTCTGTTCAGTTCCCTCTATTTAGGTTTGTCTGTTTAGCTCTCCCTGTAAAGTCTTTCTGTTCACGTCTTCTGTTTGAGTATCTCTGTTTGTTATCTTTTGTTTAAATAAAGTTTGTGTTATTTGATTCCCGCTCAGGGTGACTGTGTGGAGTTTGGTGTGTTCTCCCTGTGTCCGTGTGGGTTTCCTCCAGTTGCTCCGGTTTCCCCCCAGAGTCAAAAAACACACGTTGGTAGGTGGATTGGCGACTCAAAAGTGACTGTGAGTGTGTGAGTGAATGTGACTGTGTATGTGTTGTCCTGTGAAGGACTGGCACCCCCTCCAGGGTGTATTCCAACCTTACGCCCAATGATTCCAGGTAGGCTTTGGACCCGGCGTGACCCTGAATTGGATAAGGTCCCTAAAGCTGTGTGACTACGACACTACCTGCTGCACCACCATGCCGCCCATATATACTACTTCCGCGCGCTCTCATATTTGCACCAAATATATCAGATGGAGCATGGTACAGAGCTAATCTTTTATATTAGCTTTCAATAATTCAGAGAAAATTCTTGGAATAATTGAGCAAAAAAAAAATCTGCATCATTACTAGAATATACAGTTCTACAGATACAGATTAGTTCTGCACCATGCTCCATCTGATATATTTGTTGCAAATATGAGAGCGCCCGGAAGTAGTCACGTGTGAGTGAAGAAGCCAGCATTAGAGACTCGTAGCCGCAGATTCGAGCAGGTGCAGTCACTGACTTGTGTTTGTGCAAGAGAAATATCACCCCCCAAAAAATTAAAATATATATATATTTCTGAGGAGACTTTCTACAGGTGTGCAACTCGCACTGCCCAGATTCACATGTTGGTTTGCGAATGTGCAAGTTTTAATCAAGTGCGAATGTGTTATGCACCATATTTACCGCTACAAATGGAGCAAAACTGTGAGCGTATGATATTTTTGTACTTGTGTGTGTGTAGAACTGGATTTGTGCACCTGCAGTGAAGAGTTTGTGAAGGTGTAACTATTAAGCTGTACTTGTGGGAGTGGAAAAAAAACTACAGGTTTGCAACTCCTGAAGTGATTTTCACTTTGACTTCAAATTTACTGATACACATGTGTGACTATTTTCTACAACATGGGTGTGAAACCAAATCCATGGAGGGCCGTGTGGGTGCAGGTGTTCTTTTCAACCATGCAAAAGCCCCACACTACTGAAAGTCAAGATCTATTGATTATATCCAATGATTAAAAACAGGTGGAATGAGGTGTGGCTTCTGCATGGTTGGAAAGAAAACCTGCACCCACACGGCCCTCCGTGGATTTGGTTTGACACCCCTGTTCTACAACTACAAATATCACTGTCACGGGTGCTTAGGGGTTTTGCACCAAACATACCTCCATACTTAACATGGGAACCTTACAGTGTTTTAATACAGCTCAGCTTGACTGCAATCTAGGCTCTGTGATACAGTTTCTGTACTAAATCCTACTTTAAACATGTCACCCCTATTAATTTTCTTCATTTTTAAAATAATAATTAAAAAAAAACAGCTACGGTGACAATAAATGGTGATTAGTTGATAATAAGACAAAGATTGTATTAACAGACATGGAAATCATGGGAACAATTACATGAGGGCGGTGCTACAGAGTAAACACATGCAGCCTGATAAAGGGCAGGACTAGGGAGAAGGCAAGAAATGACTTACTACACTTTTAGCAGCTCTATAATTATTCACCTTTATGCACACATTGAACCCCTCTGTCCAGTGTACAGTGCTGTGGTGATTTGCATTACTATATATCTAGCAGCAAGGAACAAAAACATTACAGGAATAGGTGAAGCTAGAGACATGACAGCTGGACTTTTTGAACCCTGGTGAATCTCTGTATAATTTGCAGTTAAAATATTGACTTTGAAAGCAGGACTTTGCTCTTACAATCCTCTTCCCGTATCTGTAGCATTTGCAGTAATACAGTATTTACTTTGACTGTTATCTGAATTTTAAGCAATTTCAAGCAGAGGTAGGATGCCAAAAATAGGCATAAACACTGCAAACAGAAAGACAGGCTAAAGTATTTACAAAGAAACATAGTCCTAATTATTTACAGGGATTATACTCGAGTCAGCACCCAGTATGAAAAAGAAAATCCCACTGAACAGCAGCCTTAGCAGGATCATCACCTTCATTCTGAACAGCTGCTGTAACACAATAAATTATGTTTCATTCACAGTCATGCCATCCTGACTAGAATTCAGGTGACAGCTCAGAGGAATATATTTCAGTTTTATCAGAAGAGTGACAAAAATAACATGTGACTAGTTCACTCAGTGTATATTATGTGTATCTTAATATAATATAAAATACTTATTAGTGATGACTTAGTACAAGTTAATGTTTCCAAAATAATATCACTCAAGCATCATTTCATTTTTGATAAGGGAGATGTCCCGCCCTGGCCCTGTCCTGTCTGCTTTTCCCACCATGTGCACTTGCACATGGTTCTTTTTATTATGGTTCCTGTCCCTAGTCTCGCCTTAGTTCCACTTCCTCGTCAGTGTCTCTCGTTATCTGTCTCAGGTGTCCTTGTGTGTATTTAAGTTCCTTTGTCTCAGACTTCCTTTATTGGACATTCTTGTCGCTTCCCTTTGTAGGTCAATCTGGTCTGTCTGTTCCTTCCTTGTGCTTCGTGTATTGGTTTGGTTTGGTTTGGTTTGTCTGTTCCTCTCTATTAGTCTGTTTAGCTCTCCCTGTTTGTGTCTCTGTTCAGCTCTTCCTGTCTAGGTCTATATGTATCTATCTCCCTGTCTAGGTCTATATGTATCTATCTCCCTGTCTAGGTCTATATGTATCTATCTCCCAGTCTAGGTCTGTATCTGTCTCTCTAGTTTCTGTTTAGCTCTCTTTGTCAAGGTTAGTCGCTTAAGCTCTCTCTGTCTGTTCAGTTCCCTCTATTTAGGTTTGTCTGTTTAGCTCTCCCTGTAAAGTCTTTCTGTTCACGTCTTCTGTTTGAGTATCTCTGTTTGTTATCTTTTGTTTAAATAAAGTTTGTGTTATTTGATTCCCGCTCAGGGTGACTGTGTGGAGTTTGGTGTGTTCTCCCTGTGTCCGTGTGGGTTTCCTCCAGTTGCTCCGGTTTCCCCCCAGAGTCAAAAAACACACGTTGGTAGGTGGATTGGCGACTCAAAAGTGACTGTGAGTGTGTGAGTGAATGTGACTGTGTATGTGTTGTCCTGTGAAGGACTGGCACCCCCTCCAGGGTGTATTCCAACCTTGCGCCCAATGATTCCAGGTAGGCTTTGGACCCGGCGTGACCCTGAATTGGATAAGGTCCCTAAAGCTGTGTGACTACGACACTACCTGCTGCACCACCATGCCGCCCATATATACTACTTCCGCGCGCTCTCATATTTGCACCAAATATATCAGATGGAGCATGGTACAGAGCTAATCTTTTATATTAGCTTTCAATAATTCAGAGAAAATTCTTGGAATAATTGAGCAAAAAAAAAATCTGCATCATTACTAGAATATACAGTTCTACAGATACAGATTAGTTCTGCACCATGCTCCATCTGATATATTTGTTGCAAATATGAGAGCGCCCGGAAGTAGTCACGTGTGAGTGAAGAAGCCAGCATTAGAGACTCGTAGCCGCAGATTCGAGCAGGTGCAGTCACTGACTTGTGTTTGTGCAAGAGAAATATCACCCCCCAAAAAATTAAAATATATATATATTTCTGAGGAGACTTTCTACAGGTGTGCAACTCGCACTGCCCAGATTCACATGTTGGTTTGCGAATGTGCAAGTTTTAATCAAGTGCGAATGTGTTATGCACCATATTTACCGCTACAAATGGAGCAAAACTGTGAGCGTATGATATTTTTGTACTTGTGTGTGTGTAGAACTGGATTTGTGCACCTGCAGTGAAGAGTTTGTGAAGGTGTAACTATTAAGCTGTACTTGTGGGAGTGGAAAAAAAACTACAGGTTTGCAACTCCTGAAGTGATTTTCACTTTGACTTCAAATTTACTGATACACATGTGTGACTATTTTCTACAACATGGGTGTGAAACCAAATCCATGGAGGGCCGTGTGGGTGCAGGTGTTCTTTTCAACCATGCAAAAGCCCCACACTACTGAAAGTCAAGATCTATTGATTATATCCAATGATTAAAAACAGGTGGAATGAGGTGTGGCTTCTGCATGGTTGGAAAGAAAACCTGCACCCACACGGCCCTCCGTGGATTTGGTTTGACACCCCTGTTCTACAACTACAAATATCACTGTCACGGGTGCTTAGGGGTTTTGCACCAAACATACCTCCATACTTAACATGGGAACCTTACAGTGTTTTAATACAGCTCAGCTTGACTGCAATCTAGGCTCTGTGATACAGTTTCTGTACTAAATCCTACTTTAAACATGTCACCCCTATTAATTTTCTTCATTTTTAAAATAATAATTAAAAAAAAACAGCTACGGTGACAATAAATGGTGATTAGTTGATAATAAGACAAAGATTGTATTAACAGACATGGAAATCATGGGAACAATTACATGAGGGCGGTGCTACAGAGTAAACACATGCAGCCTGATAAAGGGCAGGACTAGGGAGAAGGCAAGAAATGACTTACTACACTTTTAGCAGCTCTATAATTATTCACCTTTATGCACACATTGAACCCCTCTGTCCAGTGTACAGTGCTGTGGTGATTTGCATTACTATATATCTAGCAGCAAGGAACAAAAACATTACAGGAATAGGTGAAGCTAGAGACATGACAGCTGGACTTTTTGAACCCTGGTGAATCTCTGTATAATTTGCAGTTAAAATATTGACTTTGAAAGCAGGACTTTGCTCTTACAATCCTCTTCCCGTATCTGTAGCATTTGCAGTAATACAGTATTTACTTTGACTGTTATCTGAATTTTAAGCAATTTCAAGCAGAGGTAGGATGCCAAAAATAGGCATAAACACTGCAAACAGAAAGACAGGCTAAAGTATTTACAAAGAAACATAGTCCTAATTATTTACAGGGATTATACTCGAGTCAGCACCCAGTATGAAAAAGAAAATCCCACTGAACAGCAGCCTTAGCAGGATCATCACCTTCATTCTGAACAGCTGCTGTAACACAATAAATTATGTTTCATTCACAGTCATGCCATCCTGACTAGAATTCAGGTGACAGCTCAGAGGAATATATTTCAGTTTTATCAGAAGAGTGACAAAAATAACATGTGACTAGTTCACTCAGTGTATATTATGTGTATCTTAATATAATATAAAATACTTATTAGTGATGACTTAGTACAAGTTAATGTTTCCAAAATAATATCACTCAAGCATCATTTCATTTTTGATAAGGGAGATGTCCCGCCCTGGCCCTGTCCTGTCTGCTTTTCCCACCATGTGCACTTGCACATGGTTCTTTTTATTATGGTTCCTGTCCCTAGTCTCGCCTTAGTTCCACTTCCTCGTCAGTGTCTCTCGTTATCTGTCTCAGGTGTCCTTGTGTGTATTTAAGTTCCTTTGTCTCAGACTTCCTTTATTGGACATTCTTGTCGCTTCCCTTTGTAGGTCAATCTGGTCTGTCTGTTCCTTCCTTGTGCTTCGTGTATTGGTTTGGTTTGGTTTGGTTTGTCTGTTCCTCTCTATTAGTCTGTTTAGCTCTCCCTGTTTGTGTCTCTGTTCAGCTCTTCCTGTCTAGGTCTATATGTATCTATCTCCCTGTCTAGGTCTATATGTATCTATCTCCCTGTCTAGGTCTATATGTATCTATCTCCCAGTCTAGGTCTGTATCTGTCTCTCTAGTTTCTGTTTAGCTCTCTTTGTCAAGGTTAGTCGCTTAAGCTCTCTCTGTCTGTTCAGTTCCCTCTATTTAGGTTTGTCTGTTTAGCTCTCCCTGTAAAGTCTTTCTGTTCACGTCTTCTGTTTGAGTATCTCTGTTTGTTATCTTTTGTTTAAATAAAGTTTGTGTTATTTGATTCCCGCTCAGGGTGACTGTGTGGAGTTTGGTGTGTTCTCCCTGTGTCCGTGTGGGTTTCCTCCAGTTGCTCCGGTTTCCCCCCAGAGTCAAAAAACACACGTTGGTAGGTGGATTGGCGACTCAAAAGTGACTGTGAGTGTGTGAGTGAATGTGACTGTGTATGTGTTGTCCTGTGAAGGACTGGCACCCCCTCCAGGGTGTATTCCAACCTTACGCCCAATGATTCCAGGTAGGCTTTGGACCCGGCGTGACCCTGAATTGGATAAGGTCCCTAAAGCTGTGTGACTACGACACTACCTGCTGCACCACCATGCCGCCCATATATACTACTTCCGCGCGCTCTCATATTTGCACCAAATATATCAGATGGAGCATGGTACAGAGCTAATCTTTTATATTAGCTTTCAATAATTCAGAGAAAATTCTTGGAATAATTGAGCAAAAAAAAAATCTGCATCATTACTAGAATATACAGTTCTACAGATACAGATTAGTTCTGCACCATGCTCCATCTGATATATTTGTTGCAAATATGAGAGCGCCCGGAAGTAGTCACGTGTGAGTGAAGAAGCCAGCATTAGAGACTCGTAGCCGCAGATTCGAGCAGGTGCAGTCACTGACTTGTGTTTGTGCAAGAGAAATATCACCCCCCAAAAAATTAAAATATATATATATTTCTGAGGAGACTTTCTACAGGTGTGCAACTCGCACTGCCCAGATTCACATGTTGGTTTGCGAATGTGCAAGTTTTAATCAAGTGCGAATGTGTTATGCACCATATTTACCGCTACAAATGGAGCAAAACTGTGAGCGTATGATATTTTTGTACTTGTGTGTGTGTAGAACTGGATTTGTGCACCTGCAGTGAAGAGTTTGTGAAGGTGTAACTATTAAGCTGTACTTGTGGGAGTGGAAAAAAAACTACAGGTTTGCAACTCCTGAAGTGATTTTCACTTTGACTTCAAATTTACTGATACACATGTGTGACTATTTTCTACAACATGGGTGTGAAACCAAATCCATGGAGGGCCGTGTGGGTGCAGGTGTTCTTTTCAACCATGCAAAAGCCCCACACTACTGAAAGTCAAGATCTATTGATTATATCCAATGATTAAAAACAGGTGGAATGAGGTGTGGCTTCTGCATGGTTGGAAAGAAAACCTGCACCCACACGGCCCTCCGTGGATTTGGTTTGACACCCCTGTTCTACAACTACAAATATCACTGTCACGGGTGCTTAGGGGTTTTGCACCAAACATACCTCCATACTTAACATGGGAACCTTACAGTGTTTTAATACAGCTCAGCTTGACTGCAATCTAGGCTCTGTGATACAGTTTCTGTACTAAATCCTACTTTAAACATGTCACCCCTATTAATTTTCTTCATTTTTAAAATAATAATTAAAAAAAAACAGCTACGGTGACAATAAATGGTGATTAGTTGATAATAAGACAAAGATTGTATTAACAGACATGGAAATCATGGGAACAATTACATGAGGGCGGTGCTACAGAGTAAACACATGCAGCCTGATAAAGGGCAGGACTAGGGAGAAGGCAAGAAATGACTTACTACACTTTTAGCAGCTCTATAATTATTCACCTTTATGCACACATTGAACCCCTCTGTCCAGTGTACAGTGCTGTGGTGATTTGCATTACTATATATCTAGCAGCAAGGAACAAAAACATTACAGGAATAGGTGAAGCTAGAGACATGACAGCTGGACTTTTTGAACCCTGGTGAATCTCTGTATAATTTGCAGTTAAAATATTGACTTTGAAAGCAGGACTTTGCTCTTACAATCCTCTTCCCGTATCTGTAGCATTTGCAGTAATACAGTATTTACTTTGACTGTTATCTGAATTTTAAGCAATTTCAAGCAGAGGTAGGATGCCAAAAATAGGCATAAACACTGCAAACAGAAAGACAGGCTAAAGTATTTACAAAGAAACATAGTCCTAATTATTTACAGGGATTATACTCGAGTCAGCACCCAGTATGAAAAAGAAAATCCCACTGAACAGCAGCCTTAGCAGGATCATCACCTTCATTCTGAACAGCTGCTGTAACACAATAAATTATGTTTCATTCACAGTCATGCCATCCTGACTAGAATTCAGGTGACAGCTCAGAGGAATATATTTCAGTTTTATCAGAAGAGTGACAAAAATAACATGTGACTAGTTCACTCAGTGTATATTATGTGTATCTTAATATAATATAAAATACTTATTAGTGATGACTTAGTACAAGTTAATGTTTCCAAAATAATATCACTCAAGCATCATTTCATTTTTGATAAGGGAGATGTCCCGCCCTGGCCCTGTCCTGTCTGCTTTTCCCACCATGTGCACTTGCACATGGTTCTTTTTATTATGGTTCCTGTCCCTAGTCTCGCCTTAGTTCCACTTCCTCGTCAGTGTCTCTCGTTATCTGTCTCAGGTGTCCTTGTGTGTATTTAAGTTCCTTTGTCTCAGACTTCCTTTATTGGACATTCTTGTCGCTTCCCTTTGTAGGTCAATCTGGTCTGTCTGTTCCTTCCTTGTGCTTCGTGTATTGGTTTGGTTTGGTTTGGTTTGTCTGTTCCTCTCTATTAGTCTGTTTAGCTCTCCCTGTTTGTGTCTCTGTTCAGCTCTTCCTGTCTAGGTCTATATGTATCTATCTCCCTGTCTAGGTCTATATGTATCTATCTCCCTGTCTAGGTCTATATGTATCTATCTCCCAGTCTAGGTCTGTATCTGTCTCTCTAGTTTCTGTTTAGCTCTCTTTGTCAAGGTTAGTCGCTTAAGCTCTCTCTGTCTGTTCAGTTCCCTCTATTTAGGTTTGTCTGTTTAGCTCTCCCTGTAAAGTCTTTCTGTTCACGTCTTCTGTTTGAGTATCTCTGTTTGTTATCTTTTGTTTAAATAAAGTTTGTGTTATTTGATTCCCGCTCAGGGTGACTGTGTGGAGTTTGGTGTGTTCTCCCTGTGTCCGTGTGGGTTTCCTCCAGTTGCTCCGGTTTCCCCCCAGAGTCAAAAAACACACGTTGGTAGGTGGATTGGCGACTCAAAAGTGACTGTGAGTGTGTGAGTGAATGTGACTGTGTATGTGTTGTCCTGTGAAGGACTGGCACCCCCTCCAGGGTGTATTCCAACCTTGCGCCCAATGATTCCAGGTAGGCTTTGGACCCGGCGTGACCCTGAATTGGATAAGGTCCCTAAAGCTGTGTGACTACGACACTACCTGCTGCACCACCATGCCGCCCATATATACTACTTCCGCGCGCTCTCATATTTGCACCAAATATATCAGATGGAGCATGGTACAGAGCTAATCTTTTATATTAGCTTTCAATAATTCAGAGAAAATTCTTGGAATAATTGAGCAAAAAAAAAATCTGCATCATTACTAGAATATACAGTTCTACAGATACAGATTAGTTCTGCACCATGCTCCATCTGATATATTTGTTGCAAATATGAGAGCGCCCGGAAGTAGTCACGTGTGAGTGAAGAAGCCAGCATTAGAGACTCGTAGCCGCAGATTCGAGCAGGTGCAGTCACTGACTTGTGTTTGTGCAAGAGAAATATCACCCCCCAAAAAATTAAAATATATATATATTTCTGAGGAGACTTTCTACAGGTGTGCAACTCGCACTGCCCAGATTCACATGTTGGTTTGCGAATGTGCAAGTTTTAATCAAGTGCGAATGTGTTATGCACCATATTTACCGCTACAAATGGAGCAAAACTGTGAGCGTATGATATTTTTGTACTTGTGTGTGTGTAGAACTGGATTTGTGCACCTGCAGTGAAGAGTTTGTGAAGGTGTAACTATTAAGCTGTACTTGTGGGAGTGGAAAAAAAACTACAGGTTTGCAACTCCTGAAGTGATTTTCACTTTGACTTCAAATTTACTGATACACATGTGTGACTATTTTCTACAACATGGGTGTGAAACCAAATCCATGGAGGGCCGTGTGGGTGCAGGTGTTCTTTTCAACCATGCAAAAGCCCCACACTACTGAAAGTCAAGATCTATTGATTATATCCAATGATTAAAAACAGGTGGAATGAGGTGTGGCTTCTGCATGGTTGGAAAGAAAACCTGCACCCACACGGC
Organism: Hoplias malabaricus; assembly: GCF_029633855.1. Lineage (NCBI taxonomy): Eukaryota > Metazoa > Chordata > Actinopteri > Characiformes > Erythrinidae > Hoplias > Hoplias malabaricus. The sequence goes on along the minus strand of NC_089801.1, from coordinate 56,572,473 downwards.
CCTCCGTGGATTTGGTTTGACACCCCTGTTCTACAACTACAAATATCACTGTCACGGGTGCTTAGGGGTTTTGCACCAAACATACCTCCATACTTAACATGGGAACCTTACAGTGTTTTAATACAGCTCAGCTTGACTGCAATCTAGGCTCTGTGATACAGTTTCTGTACTAAATCCTACTTTAAACATGTCACCCCTATTAATTTTCTTCATTTTTAAAATAATAATTAAAAAAAAACAGCTACGGTGACAATAAATGGTGATTAGTTGATAATAAGACAAAGATTGTATTAACAGACATGGAAATCATGGGAACAATTACATGAGGGCGGTGCTACAGAGTAAACACATGCAGCCTGATAAAGGGCAGGACTAGGGAGAAGGCAAGAAATGACTTACTACACTTTTAGCAGCTCTATAATTATTCACCTTTATGCACACATTGAACCCCTCTGTCCAGTGTACAGTGCTGTGGTGATTTGCATTACTATATATCTAGCAGCAAGGAACAAAAACATTACAGAAATAGGTGAAGCTAGAGACATGACAGCTGGACTTTTTGAACCCTGGTGAATCTCTGTATAATTTGCAGTTAAAATATTGACTTTGAAAGCAGGACTTTGCTCTTACAATCCTCTTCCCGTATCTGTAGCATTTGCAGTAATACAGTATTTACTTTGACTGTTATCTGAATTTTAAGCAATTTCAAGCAGAGGTAGGATGCCAAAAATAGGCATAAACACTGCAAACAGAAAGACAGGCTAAAGTATTTACAAAGAAACATAGTCCTAATTATTTACAGGGATTATACTCGAGTCAGCACCCAGTATGAAAAAGAAAATCCCACTGAACAGCAGCCTTAGCAGGATCATCACCTTCATTCTGAACAGCTGCTGTAACACAATAAATTATGTTTCATTCACAGTCATGCCATCCTGACTAGAATTCAGGTGACAGCTCAGAGGAATATATTTCAGTTTTATCAGAAGAGTGACAAAAATAACATGTGACTAGTTCACTCAGTGTATATTATGTGTATCTTAATATAATATAAAATACTTATTAGTGATGACTTAGTACAAGTTAATGTTTCCAAAATAATATCACTCAAGCATCATTTCATTTTTGATAAGGGAGATGTCCCGCCCTGGCCCTGTCCTGTCTGCTTTTCCCACCATGTGCACTTGCACATGGTTCTTTTTATTATGGTTCCTGTCCCTAGTCTCGCCTTAGTTCCACTTCCTCGTCAGTGTCTCTCGTTATCTGTCTCAGGTGTCCTTGTGTGTATTTAAGTTCCTTTGTCTCAGACTTCCTTTATTGGACATTCTTGTCGCTTCCCTTTGTAGGTCAATCTGGTCTGTCTGTTCCTTCCTTGTGCTTCGTGTATTGGTTTGGTTTGGTTTGGTTTGTCTGTTCCTCTCTATTAGTCTGTTTAGCTCTCCCTGTTTGTGTCTCTGTTCAGCTCTTCCTGTCTAGGTCTATATGTATCTATCTCCCTGTCTAGGTCTATATGTATCTATCTCCCTGTCTAGGTCTATATGTATCTATCTCCCAGTCTAGGTCTGTATCTGTCTCTCTAGTTTCTGTTTAGCTCTCTTTGTCAAGGTTAGTCGCTTAAGCTCTCTCTGTCTGTTCAGTTCCCTCTATTTAGGTTTGTCTGTTTAGCTCTCCCTGTAAAGTCTTTCTGTTCACGTCTTCTGTTTGAGTATCTCTGTTTGTTATCTTTTGTTTAAATAAAGTTTGTGTTATTTGCGTCCGCCTCCATCAGTCTGACCGGTCCTGACAGGAGAATAAGTATTAATAGAAAAATTCACCACTTAATAATAATGAATTAAAGTACTATAGATCTGTATTTGATATTAGGAGCTGTAGAAATGCAGATTTATTTTGGTATTGAAAAAGGAAAAGAAGGTAAAATATACTGTCAAAACCAACAAAGCTGGACACTGGAACATGTATGAGGTTACAAACATGAGATTGAAACTTCTGTTTTATTTTTAATTCCCATTGGAGACAAAAGAGGAGTTGTAGTGTAAGTGCAATTATTATATGTACAAAGAAGTTTTAAAGCAATTTTATTTATAATTGTATGTTATTATAAACCTTTGTAGTATTAATAATGACAATTGTGATATCATTCAACCAAAATTAACTTAAAGAAGTGCACGTGCAACAATTTGTTTTGTTCTTTTATCTAAAAATATGTCAGCTATGGTTTAGATGTTTTGATTTTTGGTAGAAAGATGGTAATATCGATGTTAGACCTCATGAATGTAGCTTATTAATACTTGATTTTAAGGCTGGTATTTTAAATATAAAATGACAATTGTTATTTTTGATGGGTGGCACGGTGGCCCAGCAGGTAGTGTCGCAGACACAGAGCTCCAGGGGCTTGGAGGTTGTGGGTTCGATTCCCACTCCAGGTGACTGTCTGTGAAGAGTTGGTGTGTTCTCCCCGTGTCCGCATGGGTTTCCTCCGGGAAACCAGATCCAAAAACAGTCCAAAAACACACGTTGATAGGTGGATTGGCGAGTCGAAAGTGTCCGTAGGTGTGAATGTGTGTATGTCTGTGTTGCCCTGTGGCGCCCCCTTGTATTCCCACCTTGCGCCCAATGATTCCAGGTAGGCTCTGAACCCACCGCAACCCTGAACTGGATAAGCGGTTACAGATAATGATAATAATGTTATTTTTGATACTACACAAAAGCAGGGGAATGTTTGTATTTTGAATTACAATTATACATTACACAAAAAACATTTTAAAATATCTAAGATCAAGAACAATGAAATTATGTACATTTCCATTAATTCCATTTTTGAAATTCAAGGTTCTAACTCATTGTGATGACTTTCTGATGCTTTATTTTTTCTTCCTTTTCTGTGTCAGGAAGAGGGAAGGCATGACACTGTCTTTATTTTAGAGAAAGAAGCACATCCAAAAGAAAAGGATTCAGTCTGGAAACATGATCTAACAAACACCCGTTAAACCTGAAAAAAAAAAGGGTAATTATCACAGGTGAACCTTTACTATTAGAGGACTTCAGCATTTACATCATTTACATTTTATTCTCTTGCATCACCTCAACACGCTTGTTGGAGGACACTAACTACAGATTCTGTTCAACATGCTCAACCTGCACCAAGGAGAACACACCCAACTGATTCTGTGGCATCTGCTCCACACACTTGGAGAACACCAACTACTGATTCAGGTGCCTCCGATAAACACAGTTGGAGGAAAACACTAACTGCTGATTCTCTTCCATCAGCTTAACACACTTGCAGAAGGACACTGACTGTCCACGTCTGATATGTTGGTTAACAGATGCTTGCTTTTGCTAGGCTCTTTGATGAGTGATGGAAGGAGACGGAGGGCCGTCTTAGCCACCCACATATACTCTTTGGGACTCCTGATTATGGATGTCTGGGGCATCACTGGAACTGGAACTTATGATCTCCTGATGAGGCTAATTTAATTTTTAAAACATTCAGGCTTTCATCATGAGGTTTGCTGAATTTTCTCTCAGGTTATGTCTCTAATCCATATATCAATCATCAAATAATTTCTTCCAAGATCACTTTTCAGACCTGATTTTAGTTATCAGATGTAAAATGGTTATTAAAAAGTTAATATGACCTGTAACAGATGAATATGTGAAGGACTGTGTTCATGCGTACCACTGCTGATCTTAGTTTGCAGTTTATCCAGAAGGCCATCCAGATTCCTGTATGACCCAATTAAGAATGAATTCTCATCCTTTGGGTCTGATGCTAATCTTGTAACCAGCCGTGAGGATAGAATGCTAACCTGTGGCCAGAAGAAAGAACAGATTTACACTTCTCTGTCAGCGGAGGTTGGTTCTAAGTATTTGATTTTACATGTATGTATTACTGGTCTTTTATCTATTACTTCCCTGAGTATTTTATAATGTAAATACTTGAAATTACTTTTAACACTAGATTTAAGAACATTTATGTTAGACTTTGATGGTACACAAACACATAAACTTGATAACTTAATAGTAATAAAGCTCCCTCCAATACCTTTGGAGAACTATCCAGCATCAGAATCTGACCTCACTGTTGCTTATGTTGCATAATGCCATCAAATATTCACAGTCATGTTCCAATATTTAGTACTGACTGCTCAGAACAGTGTTGAATGTTAGTGTAGCATTGAGGAACACACTCCTGATTAATGCATGAAGAGATGAAAACTAGCCAGTCTGGTGTGAGATCAGGGTCTTTAATCTTGTGGCTGATCAGTGTATATCAATGTATATAGCAGCGCTAGGGTGTCTATAATGCTGAATGTAAATATAATGCGAGTGAACTCACCCCGACAATGATTCGGAAGATCCCCTGGTCATCACACTGTTTAAGAACTCCATAAGCATCATAATCTGTAGGAACACCATCTGTGATGATGACCAGCACTTTCTTGGACTCAGGATCCGCCCCAGACCTACCGTAATTGAAGAGATTCACTCTGGAAAATCAAAGTAATATTAATATTTAAAATGTTGATTATTACATCATTAAGGCAGATCTTTACAGGTGCCTCCAAATGTAAAGCTGCCAGGACTTACTAAAGGAAATGTCATTTTTCATGGTCTAATCGGACAGTAAGATATTCCAGCACCTTCTGTATACCCGAATAAATAGAAGCAGCAGTTATAGCTTTGGCTACTCAGTGTGCAGTGTTCTGATTGGTTAGTGAGTCTGCAGTGTTGATTGGCTAGTCAGCTCAAGCGTCAACTCTGGGTCAAAATTTGCCACTGATCTGAATCTGCATTGTAGATCCTATTGTAAATGCTTGCTGTCAGTATTACAAATTGCTCCTTTAAACATAGAAAAACTTTTTTAACACATACACTAAATGTTTCTACAACTGCACAAAGTTATTTATATGATTTGATTTCATAGAATAAAGAATTTTTAAAGTAAAAAAGCTGCGAATTGGACAGTGTGCTTTGTGGTCCAATATGTTTTATTATAATAATTTAATAATTATCATTTTAATTATAACTTTAAGTGTTTTCAGTTTGAGAAAAATAAGGAAATGGAGAGGAATACTCACAGGGCGTGATGAATAGCCCTGTAAGTGTTTGACAGCTTTTCCATCTGCTCCTCTTCATCAAGCTTCTCCTTAGCTGTGCTCTCCTTGTAGTCTTTAAAAGTGAAAATAGTCTGAATCTTATGAGAAAACTGGGCAGCAGCAAACTAAACACAGACAGACAGTAAGAGAGACAGGCAGACATTAAAACATATTCAATATTTATTTTGTTGTTCACAATTCTGCACATTTTATTTCAGCATTACTGTTTATTAACTAAGTGTAATACTCTCTTAAACAATAATGTTCTTAGTCTGTACTTTGAGCCCAAATTAAACAAGCTTGTCTGAAGAAGAGTGGTGTGTAGTGAAGGTGATGGTTACCTGTATGGCTGAGTTGTTATATCTTGTTATAATATCCCAAACAAACTTTTTTATCAAAGTAAACTCTGTAGACGACACAGTGAAAGAACCATCCAAGAGAAAAACCAGGTCCACTGCCTTGCACTCTGCAGAGAAATTACATGTATTAAATTACACTATGATTTACACACAATCAAAAGTGCAGCTCACATGAGAACAGGAATCAATTTGCTTTGTGTTCCCTGAATTAACCACTTTGTGCTCCATAGACCATATCTCCCACACAATATTTTAGTACAGAATCTCTGGCACTTCCAGGCCACTAGGTGTCAGTATTGTGAATAGCCTTACATGTGGGTAGTGTGCAATTTTTGACTATATATATTGTTGTATATCAAGAATCTAAATGCACAGCTTATAAATAAAGCATTAACAGCTGTAATATTCCATTGAAATGAATTGTCTGAATTAATGTTTAAATGATGCATATAAACACACACTTGAATATTGTACACACCAGTTTGCGTGCTATTATTGAGCTCCTGTGCCAGATCATCCAGCTGTTTCTGTAGAGCTGTACAAATAAAACAAAGCCAATCAATATTACACTGAGCACTGCAATTATTTATTTCCTTAAATAAATATTTATATTTGAAATAAAATACAACACAAATATATTAATCTAGAAATAGACTTTACTGCTTTAATAATATAAACTGCTGTAACATTCATCAAAGTGAATCGTCATAATGCATTTTTAAAATGTGCAGTGAATATAAACAAACACTTGAATATTGTACACACCAATCTGTCTGCTATTACTGAGCTTCTGTACCAGAGCATCCAGCTGTTTCTGTAGAGCTGTACAAATAAAACAGGAGCATCACAATTACAATAAGCACTGAATTTGGGATATCACATGGCAAACAAACATATAGGTATAATGAAATATAAAAATAAAATGTCTGCTTTAACCAGATTGGGAACACTAGGGTTTAACTCCTGAAATGAAAAACAGAAAACAAACAGTTTATAATAAACTGGAAATACAATTTAGAATTAACTTTTCAAGCTTCACATATTTGCATTTAACCTTAAATAACAAAAACATATTTTGTGAATTGATATTTGCTGGTCATTAACATAATGTGAAAAACCAAGGGGGATCTAGTAGAATTCACAGAACATTATCACAGAAGGCCAATCTCTAATAATAATTTGCCAATTCTTTTACAACCTGAAAAATCTCAGAGGATGATTACCTAAGGAAAAAAAGCTTTGTTGTACAAGGAAAAAACACACACTTAACCGAACACATTACATATAGGTCTCTGGGACTAGGAACCTCTGAACAATAGAACTACACCGCAAAGGTATTGTTTTACCCAAAGAAATCACAATGAGTTTAAAAGTATTATAAGAACATTTTTGCTTCAAAGTAAGGTCAATGTATCAAAATAATTTCACTCTAATATTATTGCCATATTAGATTGTTCAATTAATATGCCAATTTATATTATTATTATTAGATATAAATATTTCAGTAATTTTTTTCACAGTATAATATAATATAGGAGGCAATGAAAATTTGTAGGGGACAATAAAAGGAGAAAGTTTACCTGCGATCTGCTCAGTGGACCCAACAACGATGTCCTTCCACAAGGTTCTCACCTGGCTCAGCTCCTTCCTCACTGCTATGAGATTATTCTCTGAAGAACACAAAAAAAAATCTTAGTGTCATTTTCACAAAACCTTGAGTCTTTGACACTAAATCTAGAGTCGATGATTCTGTAAAAATCAATAGAAAATTTTATTCTAAAAATAATACCACCCCTACTTTCCCCTTCCTTCTAAACCACTCCCCTAAATCAGGAATGGCATGGACTGATAAAGGACGATTTACTCTTCTGCACTGAATTAGTGCTGAGTCTAAGCTGCAGCCTAAACAAGGGCTGAATCTTAAATACTGTATGTCTGATGAGGGTCATAAAACAGCATCTGTACACAAATAGTGCATTGTATGTTGAGCTCAACATATTCATACCTTAAGAGAATTTATTACACTGACTTCTATCAGGACGTAGAGTATTTAAAGAAATTAACAAAAGGTTTTGCTTTTTTTTTTTTTTTGCATATTTTAAAATTATAGCACATGAAAAACACAAGTTAAAATATACCTCACAAATCTATGTATTTTACCTAAATTGAAGATTATTATTCCATCTTCTGCAAAGATGATTTTTGAGATATAAGGTTTTGTTCCATTAATAATATGCAAAGATGTGATATGTGGGTGTGGCAGAAATCCTGTTTGCTACTTTCATGTCTAGCAGCACGCAATTAATAAGCACAGAGCAGTGCAATTACAAAAAGACCTCAGAATGATTACATGACCAACAGGCATGGTTATCCAACCAGATTAACTCTTCTAAATTCTTTTAAATCAGTCAGCGATATAGTGCAGTGACAATTCTGTCATATTATTACTACTATAACTTTAAATGTTAAAATGGTGATATAACTAATTAATGTTTTACTGATACAATAACTGCATCTTTTTATAATTATTTATTTTAACTAATTTGCTAGTACGGACCACGCCCGTAGAGGCTGAAACGGGGAGGTGAACTCAGAAGTCTTTGGGGAGGAGTAAAGGGTGGCTTAAGAATGCGTATAAAGCCGGACCCCACCCCCGGATAAATGAACGTGAGAAAAGGGTGGAGACAGGGTGGAGGTGGGAGCAAGTTTTTTTTTTCTAAATAGGAGGCTCAGTGGGTTTGACAATGGCCGAACACGGCTCCGAATATGGGGATCATCAGGAATGACCCAGCGCGGAGGAGCGAGCTGACATAGTGAAGCAGTCGAGTCGAGATCCGTCTCCAGAACTAAATGAAGCGAGTTTGTCTGACGCAGAAATTACATGAATTTGCGGGGTATGTATAGGGCTGAGAGGAGGAGTTTGGGTGTGGTCCTACTCCCAAAATTATGTTATTAACTTCAATTATATAATTAGCAATGACAATATTTTTTATAAAGTTAATAAAATTGTAATTATTATTGTTAACTATGATGGAAAGTACCAAGACCATATGCTCGGTCCACCAAATTAAAAAATGGCAATAAATATGCATTTGCCATAAACAAATTTGTTATCTTCAGGCAATTTTAACACACCAATGCAGGCAGACATTAATCAGAATGTTACATATATATAGTTTGGAGTACTGGAGAATATCTGTAACACTTAACACTTCAGTTACTTTATCTGTTTTTTATTAATATATATGAATGCTTATTGTACTGCCAGGTTTTCTGCGCTGTATACAGTATCACGACATCACTAACATCTCAATAATTTACTTGTGGAATAAGTAAAAAATTGTCAGATTGCCAGATTAATCCTGATGATTCCTCAGGGTGCTCCAGTTTCCTCCCACAGTCAAAAAAAAAAAAAAAAAACACACGTTGGTAGGTGTATTGGCGAAAGTGTCCATAGGTGTGAGTGTGTGTGTGAATGTGTGACTGTGTGTGTGTGTTGCCCTGTGAAGGACTGGCGCCCCCTTCAGGGTGTATTCCTGCCTTGCGCCCAATGACTCCAGGTAGGCTCTGGACCCACTGCAACCCTAAACTGGATAAGGGTAACAGATAATGAATGAATGAATAAATGAATGAATAAATAATTCTGATGAATAACTTATATCTGGCTTCCACTTTCTCACCAATGTCGCTGGTGTATTTAGTTTTTTCTTCCAGTTTTTCGTTACAGTTCTTCAGCTCAAGGTCTAAACCTGCACACACAGCAGTGCAATTTATCACATAACACTGTTGTTGAGATTTTTCTTTTTGTATTTATATCAAATGTATTTATTTATTCATACACAGCACAGTGCAGAAATCTAAGATAATGATATATATTTAAACTAACGCCTTCTCAGTGAGTTTGGGACTTGTGTAAAGTTATATATAATCACAGTAAATACAAACAAATAATAATAAAAAACAAATAAGAAATATAAGATATTATTTTCTATAAAGTAGTAGGTGAAAGTGAGTTTGAAGATCAATGTTTTGTTAAGATTGTTAAGATGTTAAGTTTTTCTTCCATCACTAACAATACAACATATATATATATATATATATAAATATATATATATATATATATATATATATATATATATATATATATATATATATATATATACACACCATTCAGGTACATTACATTGCTTCTTAATGAATAATGAATTATTAGCACTATCTAACAGTTATTCTAAAGGAAATAAATACATATATTTTAATTTATATCACAAAACATCTTATTGGTACAGCTACATGTTACTGCTATTATTATGAATCAGATTTTTATTCAAATTATTATTATTACATGTTACTTCATATTATTATGAATCAGAATCAGAGTAGCTGTTGTACAAGGAACTTGTTTGGTCAGGTGTTGACATAAAAATGAACTATAATAGTATAAAATAATGTAGTCCAAATTAAATATAAGACATATTAGATATTAAATATCTAAAGACATTAAATATAAGACTTTATTTATTTATTTATTATTACCCCTGTGCATGTAATCATGTATGCAAATGTTTCATAATTTGTTTTCCTTTCTCTTTATATATATTTTCTTTTAAACATTCTTTCCTCAAGCAGCCCTTGCTTCTTGTCTGGATGCCGCTGTAAATAAGAATATGTTATTATTGACTTTCCTGGTTAAAAAGGAAAAAAAAAATAGACATAAGATAGACTGTACACAAACGAGCAACAATTAAAGAATGTGCAACTGAGGATAATATTTTTATATGTAAATAATACTGAATGATGCGTTCTCTATAGACTGGAGTAACATTTTGTTCTGATATTTTAAAGTAAAACTTACCTTATGGAAATGTATATAGAACTATAATTTTAATCTGGTCTCTTTGGCCTACTGTGGAGAAACAGAAGTAGGGAAAATGCACATTAATCTCACCATTCTGGGCGAAAGAGAGGGAAAAATAAAGAGAAAAGAAGAGAAAGAGTGGAGTCCAAGTCATAGCTGCAGCAGTGGTGGACTTCTAAAATGTGGGGATCACTGACACCTTGACTTTTATACTTTTATATCACACACACACAAACAAATAACCACCAAAAAGCAAACTTTGCACTCTTGCCCTCATTTGTCTGCCACCAGGTTTAGTTTTTTTTTTTTTCTGCTGTTAGATACATGCACTGTGAATTATGGATATGAGAAGGATACCCTCAAATCTCTCCTGAAAGGAACATCTACAATTGTGGGGAAGCACATTTCTAAGCTCCGTGTCTTTTAAGGTGGAACTGCGTGTTTAAGGGAAAATATTGACTGTATCTTGTTGGTATCTGAAGTGTAAATTGTCTGTAAGTGTTTATTCACAATTTGAATTCCCACAGAAACTCATTCGTAACTCGAGCTGTTTAGTTTTGTAGCACTGTTGCTAATGCAGTTACCGCTCTCCTGAATTTAGTGTTAGTTCCACTTTAAGTGATGTAACTGTAACAGCAAATATAAGCCAATGTCGTCACAAAAATGGGTCTGAAATGTGCGTATGTAACATCTCATGAAGAAACTGTGATTTATAAATACTTAAAAAATGAGCATATATTTAAGAAAGGTTTGTCACATGCGTATCCATAAACCTTTGTGAAGAGAGCCCAAATGGGTGACATCATGTAGTAAAATAGAGAATTGCAAGTTAATGCACAAATCATCCTCACACATATCTGTCTATAAAGCATACAGATTAAAACACAAAGATTAATGGAAAATTCAGGAAGATTAACACTTGTTTAAAATAACTTTAAAAAAGTCAAGTAATAAAAAACTTTTAAAGTTACATTGCTTTCTGTATTAAATTCTACATTAACACTGTTTACTGCTGCAGCCACATGTTGTCACTCAGCTAACTTGTGTTTGTGTGTAATGCCACGACTGAGCCCCAAACAGCACATTTTTCCTCGCCTCGACCTCTAAAACAATAACTTGTACTGCACAGTCTACAAAGTTTCTATTTTTTGTTTTAGGTCCTCCATTGTCTCCACTATCTCACATGAAAATTAACAAAGAAGCCCATATTTAAATATTCACAAGGTTATTTGCATTGATCATTTATAGGTAACTGTGTGCATTACAGAGGCAGAACATGAAACTGGTTCACATTTTGAAGAAGGTTGTGAACTACGAAGAGAAAACAGAATTCAGCATTTTAAAAATCTGACTCTTTTTGGGCCCACGCTTTTTTTTTGTGCACAGGCACACATTCACTTCAGAATCCACACAGAGTTTTATAAATAAGACCCCAAGACTGGGCAGCCCTGGTCTTTGTAACCTCCATTAATTTTCAAAATTCAAAACACAACAATGATTAGCTATGGTGACTACAATCATAAAGAGAATTAACAAGGCAAAGATTCTGTATTAAGAAACCTGGAAACTCTGGGAACAATAACAAGAGGGCTACAAAGTAAACACCTACAGCCTGATAAAGGGCAGGACTAGGAAGAAGGCAAGAAATTACTTACTACACTTGTACTGGCCTTTCTCTAGGACTAAAGTGTTCAGCTTTATGCCCAAATCTCATACTGAAACCCTCTGTGAGGTTAAGCATTACCATATATCCGGCATCAAGGAACAAATATATCACGGCACTAGGTGGCGCTAGAGAAAAGAGTACTGGCCTTACTGATTCCTGGTGTATCTCTGTATAATTCTCAGCAGTTAATCAATGTTTACTATAAAAATACACTATAGACTTTGGAAGCAGGTCTTTGCTCTTACGATTCTCATTCAAATCAATATTTCCAGTAATTATATATTTACTCAGACTGTTTTCTGAATTGTAAGCAGTTTCAAGATGAAGTTGGATGAAGCAAATATGCATAAACACTTTAAACTTGAGGGACAGCACGACTTGTTATTTTTGATGCTTAATCTACCCTATGGTACATTAATGGTACATTCTCACTGGTTCTGTTGCTACATGGGGTAAAAATGTAAAGAAACCTTTAGAGAAATTTAATAGGATGCCTATTTCAATATAAACACTTAAATAGGTTACATGTACTTAAATACTACATTTCAATTTGCTGCATTTAACACATTGGAAAAAATAAAACATTAAATGCAATATCATATCATTTAAAACATATGCAAATCTAGCTTCCAGAAAGATCTAACATACAGTATATTACAGTAACAGCAGAAATCTGTGTCTCTAATTACAGACAAAAGCTCAGAGTATAGATTACCAATGTTGTCTTTGAAGAATTTGAATGTATTTTGTAAATATAAACAGATTTAGAATCTGTGCCTGCAACAAGCTCTAAAAAAGTAGGGTGAAATAAGAACAAAGTGCTTATTGAATATTTCACCATTTTGAGTCATTCCACTATAAGCAGAGTATTATAAAGGCTTAAGACATAAAGGAACACCCATCCTGGTTCACTGCTTTGTGCCAAACATTGTAAAAGGCTTGTCAAACAGCTTTTAAAAAAAAAAAGCACAATGTTCTCAAAACAAAAATGTTTTTATTTCCACATATACTATACATAACACTGTGAAAGATACAGAAACTCCAGAAAAATCTCATTCCATGTAGGACAAGGAAGGAAACTGTTATGTATGTGACCTTTGAGCCCCCAGACAACACAGATGTGGGAGCATACACAGAATATAGAGAGTGTTATAAGCCTCATTTGTCATAGACCAATGGTAAACACATATACCATGTTCACACTATACAGTCACCATAACTGAATTATTTTAATTCCAAGTAATTTCAACCTCTAATCTGTTAGTCAGTCTTTGAGATGCACCTTTCAGGCAATTTTCAAAACATCCAAAGAGTTGATACTTTACTACAATTTAGGATCGACCCTTAAGTCTACATTTATTGCTCAAATTAACCACATAAAATGTAGTGAATTTAGCATAAATTTAGCATTTATAATTGACCATAAATTGACGTGTTTCTTGCTGTGAGGAGAGCACAATTAAATTCACCACTGCTGGGTTTAGGTGGATGATTTGTGGCCCTTTGTCTCAAACAGCACAGTAGGAGTTGAAGTCAGTACAAGTCTTGGCTAAAACCTCACCTTTGACATTTGTCAAAGTTGAATCCTGAATGCAATCTAAAGACTCCTGGCTGGCTCGCCAATTATTGACTCCCAAGTTAGTTGGAGAAGTTGTTGAGAATAAACTACACAGTTTCACACGTGTGAGGAAAACCCTTAGCACATTTAAAGGTGTAATGCCAAACATAATCAATTCTCTCCCACTTCTGTAATCTTCTCTCTTTTACATCTGAAACCAAAACAAAAAAAAATTCATACATTGCATTCAACACAATCCCAGCTCACAAACCAAGATTGAGATTGATACATTTAAATATTTCCCAAGAGTTGTTTTTTTGATATTGGTGCAATTTATCATGTTCAGGTTTGCAATGAGTCTGGAATCTACCCTGAATCAATGGGCAAAAGGCAGAAGCACACTCATCTGTTCACTTATTCATACCTGTGGGCACACTCATTCAGTCTCTCTCTCTCTCTCTCTCTCATACACACACACAAGTTGGGTTTCCATCCAAAACATCCACATATGTACTGACATGTCCCACACATGGAGGCAGCCATGTTTAAAACAGGATTAACTGCAGCACCTCTGATATATCCAGACTAGTAGTCCTCATTAAGAAGCCAGTCTTCTTAATGTTAGGAAGAATAACTGGAGAAAACCACTCACTAAATAATTTCAGAATGTGCTTTAACTTCTGGACACCGTTATCATACTCCTCTGGGGAGTTGGACTGTCTGCCAGGTCTGACCATGACTTTTATACTTCCATTTGAATTAATGACATTTGGCAGACACTCTTCTCCAGAGTGACTTACAGTTTTAATCATATTATTCCTAAATCTGGACTGTTGCCTTGAACACTACTGCTTTAGTTCACATTCTTTTCCAGAAAATATTTTTTCCTGTCCCTCCATGTTTAAAAGTGCAGAATAAACACAGCTGAAGCTTTTCCTCGCTGCTGGAATAAAACATCATCCTAGCTGAAGAATGCTAGTTGTTTTTTTACATGGTCTAAGAATTCAGATCATGGTGGTCTGGAGCTTCCCATGAAAGGCACGAACACACACATTAACTTAGTCACTTAACTTTTATTATAAATTATTATTATTGTTAAAGACACAACAGAAATCTTCAGTTTTTTAAGTTATATACTGTATAATTGTAATTCAAAATTCTAATATTTTTGGGAGCTTTTGTCATTGTACAGTGTGTCATATTAAAAATCACATTCATTTTATTAAACTAAAAAGAACTTAAAAATTAAGCCATGTGAAAAGTGAAGAGTTTATTGGGCGCTGCATTCATTCTGAGCTCCATCAGGAAAAAGCTGCTGTGTCCAAAGGAAAAAATACTGTGTCCAAAAGTTCGTGTGAGTGTGGGTTTGGACGATTTACAGATAGAGTCAGTGTTAGAGATCGGAACAGAGCTCATCAACACTGCATTTTTAGGTTATTTTTTTGTTGAGTACAATGACAGTTGTCATGTTTATTACTCAGTAACAGTTCAAATAAAATGTCAAAGGAGCTGAGAATGTTTGAATGAAATTAGAGTTATACATTACACAAAAACTCTTTAAAACATTGTAAACCTCATATAAAATCCATGTTCTGAGTCTGGCAACTCAGCCTAACAAACACCTGGAAAACCTGGAGAAGAAACAAAGGGAATTTATCAGAGGTGATACTTTACTATGACCCTAAGCATATTGTTGTTTTCAGATCTGATATTAGTTATCAGATGTAAAGAGGTCATACATATGTCATGTGACTGGTAACAGATGAATATGGATGTTCAGTGAAGATGTGGAAGATGGTGTTCATGCGTACCGATGCTGATCTTAGTTTGCAGTTTATCCGGAAGCCTGCTTATATCAGTGATTCTCTTAGTGAGGAACATATTCTCATCTTTTGGTTCTGATGCAAATATTCCAATGTTTTCCTGTATAATTCCAACCTGTGGCCAGAGGAATGGACAGATTTACACACCTCTGTCAGCAAAGTATTGAATGTTAACACAGCAAAGAAGACACACTCCAGATAGATGTATGAGGAATTGGAGACTAGACCATCTGGTCTGAGATCAGGGGCTTTCATTTTGTGGGTAATACATTTTTATCAAATTAAAATGTAATTTTTATGGTGCTTTTCTGGTGTTGACCTGCAGCATCTGCATTCAGAAGATATATTTAATGTGAGTGAGCTCACCCCTATAACTATTCTGAGGATCCCCTGCTCATCACACTGTTTTAGCACGTCTTTGGCATCATAATCTGTAAGACGTCCATCTGTGATGATGACCAGCACTTTCTTGGCTGCAGGACTCGCCCCAGATTTCGTGTCATTGAAGAGATTCACTCTGGAACATCACAAGTTATTAATATTTGAAATGTTGATTATCTAAACATTAAAAGCCTATTCATTATTAAGACCCGAAAAGAGACATTCCTATTAGTAAAACCCAAATTACAACAAGACACATCTGAAAACATCTACCTAAAGGCCTTTTCACACAGACAAAAAAAACCCCACAAAAATCTGAAACTACAAACTGCAACGCTGTGTCAGATTTTGAATTAGAGCCTGTTCAATTTTCTGTGTTTGAAGGATTCGTTAAAATTAGACAGACTAGACAGCACCATTGTCATGGTTACAGGCCAAACAAATGAGCATGAAGACAGCAACTGAACAGCTCATCTTGTTTGTAGCAGATTTTCGTAACACATAAGCTGAAACAACAAGCAAAACAAAACTAAACAGCAGCAGTTACATAGATTAAAAACCCCTTTACTGAGAGGAGCAACACACAGAAGCAGAGCCTCAAACTCCCTCAGTGAGCCTTAGGAACACTCCTGAACCCTCGTGTTGTTCTGTAGACTGTGGGGGGTTCAGTTTGTGTCATTTAGTTTCAGCGTGTTTTTATTCAGTGTTTAATATTTTCATGCTGAAAAATCATACTCATATACAAAAATACATATACATAAAGTTCATATACTGTGAATAGGAACTTTAAGTATAAATTCTTTTCACTAAAATTCATCAGCAATCTGTGAGATGTAATATTTTCTTTGAAAATTTTTTATTGCCATCACTTTGTTGCAAATTTCGATTGTAAGAGTTATGAAATAATCTGTAAAAACACATTTTTTCTGGTAGTTTCCTACCCAACTCAAGAAGTTACATAGTGCAGTTTCTGCAGTACTGACCCTGGGGTAGCAAGGACAGAGGCTCTATTTTCCCTATTACAGCACAGTGGAGTATCAGTATGAAGTTGAAGTTGTCATTTTAAAGTAAAAATGCGGCCTAATGTTGCTTTAAAGAAATATCTGAGACCTGGTTTTGTCAAAACCCCACACAGTAGTGTTCTCCGCCTGTATAAACAGCTCCTTTCAGAATGACCTAAGTTAGTGCCTGGACTTTTAAACATGGGGAAGACACAGCACGCTCCTCCAAGTGAACTGAGTGATATGAAATACCCCAGGATAATTAGCACATAAATCCCCTAATACCCCCACCTGCTTTTAGGTTGAGAAAAATAAGGAGAAGCAAATGAAGACTCACAGGACGTGCTCAATACCATTGTAAGTGTTTGACAGCTCTCCCATATCCTTCTCTTTATCATTCTTCTCCTTCGCTGTGCCCTCCTTGTAGTCTTTAAAAGTGAAGATTGTGCGGGCCTTACTAGAAAACTGGGCAGCAGCAAACTAAACAAAGACAGAGAGATCGTCAGACATTTGTAACATATTCCAAATTGTTCAATTATAATCATACACAAGATAAGATGTAAAATATCCTATGCCAATCCAATAGAGCTTCACATAGGGCCCACCCCACTCTCTTCCTACCTACAGCCACAACATTTCTGTTGTTTGAATCCTACCCCTCAACACCAAGGTTGCTGTGGCTGTTTTGTGATCCAATCAGCAACCAGCTACATCTAACAACATTGCAACAATATTTTGATTGTTGTTCTCACATTTTTAAATCACAATTACTGTTTATTTACTAAGTGTGACACTCCATTAAACATTAATTAAACAATAATGTTGTATATAAGTGTATATTTTGTGTCCCTGTTATATTAAAATCAAATTTCTTTTTTTTGATCTAAATGAAAACTGGAGCTGAAACTAAATAAGCTTGAAGAAGGGTGTGGTAGAAGAGTCACCTTCATTAATCCCTAATCGGTAACACACAAACAAACACTAGTGGTCAATTCTTCATACACACTAGGGACAATGAACACACACACATCAGGAACAGTGGGCTGCCAACCACCTCGGCGCCCAGGGAGCGTTTTGGGGATTACGTGTTTTGCTCAAGTGCACCTCCGCTGTAGATGAATATGTATGTAGTGAAGGTTTTTAAAGCCAGGTTACCTGTATGGAGGAATTTTTATTTCTTGTCACAACATCCCAAATGAACCCTTTGCTCTGAATAAACGTGCTAGTATCTGTCATGCTGCCAGAGCCGTCCAGAAGGAAAATCATGTCCAATGCCTCACACTCTGCAGAGAAATATGAGGCATTAAATTAAACCATGTTTCTCAGCTGTCTAACGTGCAGCTCACATGAGATAAAGGATCAATTCACAAAATGTGTCCTAAACCAGTTTGTTCTCCATAGGGTGGGTCTCCCACACAGAGGTAGACATGTTTAAAACAGTATCTCTGTCACATCCAGGCCACTAGGTGTCAGTATTGTGAATATCCTTACCTGTGGGTAGTGCGTGAACTGAGATTTTTATTATATAAATTGTTGTATATCAAGGATATAAATGGGTATTAAATATGAATATAGCATAAACAGCTGTAATCTACAACTAGAATGAACTGTCAGATGTTTAAATGGAGTGGTGATTATAAACACACACTTGAATATTGTACACACCTGTTTGGGCACTTTTACTGAGCTTCAGAACCAGATAATCCAGCTGTTTCTGTAGAGCTGTAGAAAACAAAATAAAACCAATCACTATTACACTAAGCTTTGAGTTGTTTCCTTAAATAAATAATAATTATTTCTAAATTAGAATCAAAATCACTTTATTGGGCACGGTGCTGCACACAGAGACATTTTTTCTCCGCATTTAACACAATCCGTGCAGTGAAGCACACATTTACATACTCACTAGTGAACACTAGGGGGCAGTGAGCAGTGCCCAGAGCAGTGGGCAGGCCTAGCCACAGCACATGGGGTGCAGTTGGGGGTTAGGCCTTGCTCAAGGGCACTTCAGTCATGACCTGCCAGCTCTGGGGATTGAACCGGAAATCTTCCAGTTACAGTTCCCTCATCACCAGGGTATGGCAGGTAGTGTCTCTGTCACAGCTCCAGGGTCCTGGAGGTTGTAGCTGTAGGAAACCCGCACGGACACTGGGAGAACACACCACACTCCTCATAGAGTGAGTCACCCAGAGCGGGACTCTAAACCACAACCTCCAGGTCAATGGAGCTGTGACAGAGACACTATCTGCTGCTCCACTGAGCCTCCATAATCTCAACATGACAAAAAAATAGATAAATAGATTTAAATTAATTCCACCGGCCAGTCTACTTGTTTTTCATATTTTACTGTAGATAGAGGGTAGTATTCAAACTGGAATACAAACTCCAACTGAACACAAAATGCCTTAAATATAAGTGATAGAAGAAAAAAATCATATTTGTAGCGGACAAAAAAAGGGGAAAGTTTACCTGCAATCTGCTCAGTGGATTCAAGAATGGTGTCCTTCCACAAAGTGGTGACCTGCCTCAGCTCCTTCCTCATTGCTAAGAGATTATTCTCTGGAGAACACATATATGGCTTAGAATAACCTCCACTAAACCTTGAAACTTAAAGCTACAGTAGGTGATTCTGTAGAAACCAGTAGAAAAAAACAACCAGAAAAAATCCCACCCGCTCATTTCCCTCTCCTTCTAAAACCATGCCTATTGTTGTTGGCACATATATTCTGTCCACCAAACTAAGACATGGCACTAAAAGGGCAGTCACCCTCAGAAATAAGTCATAGGCAGATTTAACCTCTATTTTCATACCGATGTCTGTGGCATGTTTAGTTTTTTCCTCCAGTTTCTCATTACATTTCTTCAGCTTAAGGTCCACACCTGCACACACAGCAGTGGAAATTACACTACATTTATCACATAAGAACACAGTTAAATTAATAGGTTATCTTTTCTCTTAGACAACAACTCACAATAAATATCCTAACAGAAATGCTCCAGAACTCTAGAGTAATGAATACTATGATAAAAATATTAATTGATGGCCAATTTTTCATGAAGGGAATTATGATAAAATGTTTTGTAAACAAATGAATAACTAAACAATAATTGGAAAGACTTACATGAGCCCTCAGTTTTTTATATAAAAACAGAAAATCACAAGGAAATAAAAACAGGAAAATGCTCTGCTTCCTTTTGCCACATCAATGAGGTACTGTCGTAGGAAACAATTTTATTACTTTGTGTTTGTGGACAAATATCCTTAAATGATGATTAGTTAAACATTTTAGATCCTGCACGACTAACTATATGGCATGATGACACGTGATATTTACACATTCTTAATTCTTAAACGTCTAACCTTGAATAGATGTGCACTTTAGGCTTTTAGCACACTGACATTGATCACAAGTGTTGGCTTAGGAGGGCTGAAGTGTAGGGGCATGCTGTTGACCTTGAAAGTGCATTTCTAACTCCCTAAATTTTCCTCATGGGAGAGGAGTCTTGGGAAAGAAAAGGTCCATTGTCAGCCTGGCCATAATGAATGTTTTTGGGGTCACAGAATGCACTTGAAACTTGCACGTGAAGAGCTGAGTACTAACACGTGAAATTATGCATATTAATATACGCTAATCAGCCAGAAACACCTCACCAGCAGGTTATACGTCATATGGGGTATAACTGTTGGAGTCAGATCTTGAAGAGGTCAGAGCTTTACTTGGGAGGGGCATTAAACTCTTTTCTCATGTATTAATTCTCCTGGATCCAGTATTGTTAAATAAATACTTTGATTTGCTTTGAACTTCACTCGACTGGTGTCTGCTACTCTTCCGGAACGAACACGTCTCCCCGAAGAGGGAGGGTGTATTTTGGACCTTTTTGATATTTTCTAAATTTTAATTACTCTGAGAACGGTCCAAAAGAACATTTTAATCTTCAATTGGTGACCCCGACGTGCGGGAGGTCCAGGCGGTGGACGACTTCGGACTCCGTTCCACTCGCGGCCGCAATATGCTGAGGTGGGTGCGCAGACCCTGTTATATTCAAATTCTGCTTATTGAATTCTCTAAAATTGTGGTGCGGAGTGGTGTGGAGTCTTTATAATTTCTTATCAGTTTATATATTTGGGGTTGCTTGTTTGAAAAAAAAAAAAAAAATTAATTAAATTAAATATTGAGGTGGATGCTGTTCCCACCACAGGGACTGAGCGCTGGCGTGCTCCCCTCGGAACCTGACGAGGTATCGAAGTAAAGGCCCGGTCGGGGGGTCCGTCCGTGGGGTGTGGTCCCCCCCTAAAGTATAATCAGACGCGGAAGCTGTTCCCGCGAGCGAATGCTGTTCCCGCAATAGGTGGAAGCTGTTCCCACCAGGGTTTCGTTGTGTATTTTAATGTAACTTGATTGTTTATTTCATGATTTGTCTGTTATAGAGGCTGTGCTATTTCTTAGGGGCTGTTTACATGACTGTTGAGTACGTTTCTGCATGCTAGAGGGTGATAGAGGATTGCATAAACTGGTCCATCTATTTGAATAAGAGCACCTGGTGTTATACAATAAATTTAATGGATTATATACCCAGCCATATTTTATTGTATAATATATTCGGTGGTTCTTTGTGAAGCGCATTATACACGTAGATTAAAAGCCTCACTTTAATTGTTCCTTTGTTCTTGGGTTTCACTTGGATTTTTATTGATGACTTGGACTTTTGTGGATAAAATATATTTTGTACTTCGCTTACTACTTACTGTACAAAGAATCTTATTTTTCCGGTTCAGTTTGCATTTTTTTTGTTGTGGTAGTTTGTGTTAACAATTTCTTTTCTGCCTCGGTTTGAACTTTTCGTTGAACATAACATATTTTGTAACTTGCTTGCTATTTCCATAGTTCTCAAAATTTTGTTTTCACTTGCTATAATATATCTTGTAATTTGACTGCCTTTTAACGGTGTGCTGATGATGTTTGTCCTGTTCGGTTGGAATTGTTCCTCCACATAATAGGTACTTTTGTGGCTTGCGGACTGTTTAGTGCAGGGGTGTCAAACTAAATCCACGGAGGGCTGTGTGGGTGCAGGTTTTCTTTCCAACCATGCAGAAGCCACACCTCATGCCACCTGTTTTTAATCATTGGATCTAATCAATAGATCTTGACTTTCAGTAGTGTGGGGCTTTTGCATGGTTGGAAAGAACACCTGCACCCACATGGCCCTCCGTGGATTTAATTTGACACCCCTGGTTTAGTGTGTCCGGTTATCAAAAATATAGTCTTTGGCTTCATTCTGTATTGTGAGATAATTGTCCTGCCTATATAGCTTTTTCCACTTACTACAAATTCTGTTTCATCTATTGGTGTGTTATTTGTTTCTGACTAAAGAGCTTTTTCGGTCCGTGGGCCGGTTTGATACTCAATGTAAATTAGGCTTAGCTTGCTTCAAATTCAATACTGTGTTTGAAGACACGCCCTATGTTTTCTATCCACCTGTGAAATTCTTCACAGGGCTGAGGTGGTACTGCTTTTCTTGGCTGAGTTTGAAAACTTGACTCTAAAACTTGGACTTTTTCTTTTTTTTTATATACCGTCCGGAGAGCGTTAAGTGCAGCGGTTGCTGCCGTGGGCGCTGTGTGGGGGAGACCCTGGGACGCTGTTCTATACACTCTGAATTGTGATGAAACCTTGCGGTGTTAATTGATTTGCGATTAAAGAGTGAACTAGAACGAAGACCCATTCAGGTGAGATCCATTTTTTTTAATCAGCACCTTACAGACAACATGGGTACTACTAGAGATTTGCATAATGAATTAAACGCCATTTACGGCATGGGGAATTGGGAATGGAAACCGTTCGTTCAGCAAATTGAAAAGATAGCTGAGGGAGTGAAAGAGGGGGTGATAAATTTGAAAAAGCGGGATATCGTGCACAAAAGTGTGCTCAAGAGATTTGACACTTGGGCTAAAACACACACAGGGGATACTGTATCTCTGATCACCTGCATTAATCAGTCGAAGAGAGATCTGGAGGAAATATTACGTCAGGCTGAAGCAGAGGTTAGTAGGGCTAGCCTTTTCAAAAGAACTAAGGCAAAGAAAAGTTTAAAAATAACTAAGACGGACATTGCGGAGCTTGCAGCTATTAAAACGGCATTTCTCAGTATGACACCACAGCTTGTTACACTGAAAACACCAGGTCCATCACAGTCGAAGGCAGTTTCACTTACTGCTGAGCAGGCGGAAGTGGAAAGTGAGTATACAAAACACAAGGGGGAGGAGCCTACAGCTCCGCCTCCGCCATACAACCTAGGCCACATCCCACCAGCTGACACTATCCTGCCTGTCTTTAGCGTAGACTCAGGCAAAGTGAGTGTACAGACAGACACAGAAGGGAGGGGCTCTGCTCGTGAGCAGGCAGCCCACAGCTTCACACACACGAACGCACACACAGATGATCCATTTCAACTGCGAAGGCCACATGAGTCAATTTCAATTCCACACACAAATATTAACACCGACTGTTCTGACCTTATAGATACCACGGGAAATTATATAGAACAGGATAAGCCGCGTCTTGACATGAACAGGCGTTTATAGATGTTAAACAAGCCTTATCTGCTGCAGTTGACTTAGCCAGACCTGATTATTCACTACCTTTTTACATGGATGTTTCTGAAACAGACACTGATTAATGGTGTACTGTTTCAGAAAAAGGGGGAAGGTAGAGCAGTACTAATGTACTTAAGTGTCCCATTGGATCTTATAGAGAGGAGACAATCACAGTGCACAAGACATGTAGCAGGACTGACCAAATTAGTCCAGAAAACAGCACATCTGGTAGCAGGATACCCATTGCACATTCTAACCACACACGGAGTAGTAGCATACATAAACTAACAGATGTTCACACTCACTCCATTGCGACAGAGATGCATTCACAAAGCATTGACTGCACCCAACATCACCTACACACACAAAGGAGTTAACATGGCAGATGGGATGCTGGAAGGTCCACCACATGAGTGTGAGAAACAGGTAGAAAGGCAAGGAAAAGTAAGACCAGGCTTACAAGCCACACCCATTCCAGGGTCATGGAAATTATGGACAGATGGGTGTGGCTACAGGGCAGATACAGGTGAAGTCAGAGCAGGATACACAGTCGTTCAGGAAGCAAAGGGGGAAACATATGAGTTTCAGACAGTTATAGCAGAGGAGGTGAAACAAAATCCATCAGCACAGAACTACTAGCAGTAATTTCAGCACTAGAAGAGGCAGAAGGAAGGGACGTCACTATTTATAGTGACTCAGCGTACGTAGTAACAGCCGCACATGTAGACATTCCACATTGGAAGCAGGTTGGATATGTCACAAGCACAGGGAAACCAGTCAAACACAAGACAGAACTGATGCGATTAGAAGCAGCTATACACAAACCAAACAAGGTAGCGATTGTGAAGTGTAAAGGACATCAAAAGGGCGACACAATAATAAACAGAGGGAATGAAGCTGCGGATGAGGCAGCAAAAAGAGCAGCAGGATACACGGAACCCAACAACATGCTTGTGTTGGACTCCAGTGTACCCTGGGAACCGATTCCCACAGGACAAGAGCTTAGACACATACAGGATTAGGCAAGTCCAGAAGAAAAGTCAGTATGGCTAGCAAAGGGGGCTAGCCCAAACAGTCAGGTGTGGACGTCACAAGAAGGACAAGTAGTTTTACCAATGTCACTAGCAGAAGCAGTTTTAGAAGAAGCACACACAGTGGCGCACGTAGGAAGACAACAGACACTGGAAAATCTAAAACAATGGTGGCACCCATTCATGTCAGCATTAGTGGTTGATTACATCACTAAATGTCAGATTTGTAACACACAGAACGTAGCAAAAGCATTTAAACTAGCTCCAGGAAGGTTTCCATTGCCAGATTCTCATGGACACGAGATTCAAATGGATTACACAGATATGATTGACCCCATTAGGAGATATAGATATCTCCTGGTCGTTGTAGATCGATTCTCGGGGTGGGTAGAGGCAGTCCCCACTCTGAGGGAAGATGCAAAATCAGTCTGTAAGTTTCTGATTAATTGTTGGATTCCGAACCATGGGTTTCCTAGGAAAATTTTCTCAGATAACGGGAGTCATTTCACGAGCAAAACACTGCAGTGGGTGGAGCAGTCGTTGGGGCTGCGCCATAGCTATGGTTGTGTGTATCATCGTGCCTCACAAGGTCAGGTGGAGAGGATGAATCAAAATTTGAAATCCAAATTAGCTAAGATTACACTGACCACGGGCATGAATTGGCTAGATGCCCTACCAATTGCCCTGATCAGTATTCGGAGCTCTATTAATAGAAGCACAGGCTTCTCCCCATTTGAACTGGTCAGAGGCGTAGCATTCCCAGGCCCAAAAACAAGACTGAGTCCTGATGCGGGCTCGCCTGGGACGAACACAGATGAGTATCGTCAACTGTTTTTGAATCTAAAATCAGTGTGTGAGGAACTATCTGTGCAGGTACGGAGAAACAGAGGAGGAGACGAGGAGCATGAGATACCTCCCGAGGTGGCCGTGGCTCCATGGGTGTATCTGAGAGCCATTAAGCGAAAGTGGTCAGAGCCTCGCTGGACAGGCCCATTCCGGGTGACAGAGAGAACCAGCCACGCGGTGCGACTCAAGGGTAAAGGCAGCTCATGGTACCACCTGTCTCAGTGCAAGCCAGCACTGCCACCAGAGGAGTACCAGGCGCAGAAGCAAGCATCTAATTAGTAACAAGTGCCAGCTGGACACTCTGCGAACGGCAGGTGTCACCGGAGAGCTGTCTGAAGCTCTTGAAGATCCAGAACACATTATTATTTTCTTTACAGGTTGTTGTGGACTCTTCTTCTTTACAGGTTCCTTGGACTCTTATGGACTCCTTCTTCTTTCCTTGCAGGTTGAACTTTCTAAACAAATTGTAAAAAAAAAAAAAAAAAAACGCACCCTGTAACTTTATCACTTACACATATAGAGTATAGATAATATTTTATTAACTAGAAGGAAACTTAGTGGGGAAACACATTGATTGTTTAATAATGGCTTGGTATGGAAAAAGGGGGTGGGACAGGACAAAATACAGGCACAATTACTGTTGTAGAATAAGTAGTCTGGGAGATAACAAACAGGGAAATAATGTTACTTCCTCCTGTTGACATGGTTAAAATTTTGGCCGCCTGGGGGCAAAAGGGGCAGTGGGAGAATTTTTCCTGTCAAAAAATTGGTTGGTTGGCTGCCCGACAGGTTTTCGCTCTCCTTGGTTAAACACATGTCAAAAACATGTTTGGAGGACCTAGAGTGTGATGACGTGTCTTGGGGACACGTCATAAGGGGGAACTGTCGTAGGAAACAATTTTATTACTTTGTGTTTGTGGACAAATATCCTTAAATGATGATTAGTTAAACATTTTAGATCCTGCACGACTAACTATATGGCATGATGACACACGTGATATTTACACATTCTTAATTCTTAAACGTCTAACCTTGAATAGATGTGCACTTTAGGCTTTTAGCACACTGACATTAATCACAAGTGTTGGCTTAGGAGGGCTGAAGTGTAGGGGCATGCTGTTGACCTTGAAAGTGCATTTCTAACTCCCTAAATTTTCCTCATGGGAGAGGAGTCTTGGGAAAGAAAAGGTCCATTGTCAGCCTGGCCATAATGAATGTTTTTGGGGTCACAGAATGCACTTGAAACTTGCACGTGAAGAGCTGAGTACTAACACGTGAAATTATGCATATTAATATACGCTAATCAGCCAGAAACGCCTCACCAGCAGGTTATACGTCATATAGGGTATAACTGTCGGAGTCAGATCTTGAAGAGGTCAGAGCTTTACTTGGGAGGGGCATTAAACTCTTTTCTCATGTATTAGTTCTCCTGGATCCAGTATTGTTAAATAAATACTTTGATTTGCTTTGAACTTCACTCGACTGGTGTCTGCGACTCTTCCGGAACGAACACATCTCCCCGAAGAGGGAGGGTGTATTTTGGACCTTTTTGATATTTTCTAAATTTTAATTACTCTGAGAACGGTCCAAAAGAACATTTTAATCTTCAGGTACACATTCAATTCAGAGCTGCCACACAGTCGATTCTGAACCACACTCTGAAATAATTTTACACACAGCACAATGAAGACACAGCAGCACCTTCCACAGTGTCGCATGATTCTGGGACCAAAAAGGTATTACTTTAGGAATGTGAGGAAATTTTGGAATGAGTTGGAATTCCTCACAGTTCTGCAACATGGGGAAGATATCTGAAGTTATTTTGAGAGTAATGTTTCATAGTCGTCCCACTGAACAGTATGAAAGACTGAAAGTGACATAAATATAAATAAATAAATATGTATAAAAGTGCCAATATATAAATTAATACATGAATTATAATGTATTATAAGCAAAACAAATAAATAAATAAATAAATAGGAGGAGTTGGTGTGTTCTCCCTGTGTCCCCGTGGGTTTCCTCTGGGTGCTCCGGTTTCCTCTCACAGTCCAAAAACACACATTGGAAGGTGGATTGGCGACTCAAAAGTGTTCGTAGGTGTGAGTGAATGTGAGAGTGTGTGTGTATTGCCCTGTAAAGGACTGGCGCCCCCTCCAGGGCGTATTCCCGCATTGTGACCAATGATTAAAGGTACGCTCTGGACCCACCACGACACTGAACTGGATAAGCGGTTACAAATAATGAATGAATGAATGAATAAATAAATGAATTTTTGACTTGAAAACTGACCTAAAATAATTTTAATAATAATAAATTTCTAATAAATTTCTTGAAATGTCTATATCTTCATACGTCAAAATTAATTTGGCCGATGTATGTTTTTATACATTTATTTATTCTTACAGAGTACCAACACAGTGGGGACCTCACAACAGAAAGGTGTACAGACGTACTGCAGTACAGTTATTGTACTAAACAGGGTATTAAATATCCACAATTTGAGATGTTTCATGTATTTGAGGTTAAGTCTATAACGTGCCAAGCATAGATATAGTACAGGAATAAAAATACTGATAGAGTTTTTAACCTGTCTAACGCTGTACATATCCATGAGTCTCTGATGTGAGGTCCTTTATTTGTCCGTAATAACATCCTGACACAAGAACCACCCACTCAATTAACATAGAGACTGAGAAATACAGGAATAAATAAATAAATACATGTGGAAATAAAGGAATGTTGAAAATATATAAATAAATTTGAATAAATAGGATTAATGTATATAATATATAATGTATTAATGTAAATAGCAAAAATTAATTTGATGTATAAAAATACATGATAAAAGAAATGAGACTATAAGTATGTCCTTGTTTCATGACAGAAATATATATACATACATATATATATATATATATATATATATATATATATATATATAATTTAATTAATCTCTTGGAGTTCACTCAGTCCTTGTTTGTGATGTCTTCTGCAGCAACTTTGAGCTGTTTTTTAAAACATTCTATATTAATTAAATAAATAATATTAAAAAAGAATTTGAATAAGAAACTGTCCATATTCCTTCCTTAATTTTGGACATTAACTCACCTCATGTAAATGTATATAAAACTACACGTGTAATCTGGTCTCTCTCTCTGGCCTAGTGTGGAGAAACAGGAAGAAGAGTAAATAAACATTAGTCTCACCATTCTGGGCAAAAGAGAGGGAGAAATAAAGAAAAAAGAAGAGGATGAGCCGAGTCCAGGTCATAGCTGCAGCAGTGATGGACTTCTGAAACGTGGAGATCACCGACACCTCGACTTTTATACATCTATATCACACACACACACACACAAAAACAAATAAAAACCCCAAAAACAAACTTTGCCCTCATTTGGCCTCCAGGGTTGTAATGGCAGTGAAATGCAGCTGTGTGGTTGTGCATTACCATGTATCCAGCTGCATGGAAACTAAACCATAGGACTTTGTTGTGACAGAGACGTGAGTACTGGTCTTACTGAATCATGGTGCATCTCTGTCGAACTCACAGCAGTTAATCACTGTTTAATATTTAAAAAAATACACTATTGACTTTGGAAGCATGAGTTCTCTTCCCAAATTTATAGCATTTACTCTGTTTTCAGAATTTTAAGCAATATCAAGCTGGAGTATGAAGAACATAAGCATAAACACTTGAATGAATAATAATAGAATTACTTTATTATATTTACCACTTAACCCAACCTTCTCAAGTTCTATTTGCTGCATATTTGAGTCTCCAATCCACCTACCAACGTGTGTTTTTGGACTGTGGGAGAAAACCCACGTGGACACCGGGAGAACACACCAAACTTCTCACCAACAGTCACCTGGAGCGGGACTTGAACCCACAACCTCCAGGTCCCCGGAGCTGTATGACTGCAACACTACCTGCTGTGCCACCCTGTAAAAATTAATTTAACTTGGTAGGCTGGGTCTATATAAAATGTTTTAGTTTTTTATTTTAATAAGACAATCTGGACAAACACACATCATTGTTTTTTTGGGGGCAGTTATTTGTCCAAAAAGCATTTGATAAATTACATACATTTTAAATAAAACACTTAAGCAGTTAATATTTGTTTTTGAAAACTTGCCCTTTCCAATTTACCAAACAGTGCCACAGCACTGCATCCTTTGCCATGTTCGAGTTTGAACTGCTTGCCCCTTCAACGTTGCAGGAAAGGACACTGATGTTTGTGTTTGTAAACACCATTCAGGATATCACTGCTGAAAAAGCAGATTAAGTGGGACCTAGGCCAGAAAGTGAGGGAGTATAAACAGGGCTTTCTGCTAGACTGAAACAGGACTTCATTTCTGATATCAATAATAAAGCTTCAATCAGAGTTTTGTGTGACTTCCACTTAGACAAGAATCCAAAGCACCTGCGATCATCAAATTCACCCACAATCTCAAACAAGTCAATCTTTTATTTCTAAACCACATTTATAATACCACAGGAGGTAAAGTGCTGTACAATTTAAAACAACAAAGAAAAGTTTAGAATAAATAAAATCCATAACAAACTAGATCAAATATTACCAGGACATAAAAATTAAAAACAACTTAAGAAAGAATAGCTTGTGAATATAGGTAGGTTTTCAAATTTTAAAACATCAGCTGTGGGTGGAATCCTTATATAGAGCAGCAGGCCATTGCACAGTTTTGGGGCTTCTACAGAGAGAGCTCTGTCACCTTTAGAGTTCATTCCAGAATGAGGATTGCCCAACAGCAACTGATTTGATGGCCATAAGTCTGTGATGTTAAATATGGGCTCAAATTGTCAGAAATGTATGTCAGAAAGACACCATTTAGATCTTTAAATTAACATCAGCAAACTCTTAAAACCTAATCTGTATTTAACCTGTACCAGTGAAGGGAAGCCATGAGAGGTGTGGTGTTTTCCCTTTTCCTGGTTCCACTTAAGAGCCGACTCACCTAGAGAGAACTGCTAGAGTCAAGGCATGACGTGATAAAAGCAGGGCTCCTTAAATGATAAGATGGGTTTTAAATAAGTTTATATAAGCAGGTTTTCACCACTGCATTGATTTGTTGATTGAATTTAAGTCAAAGATAACACAAAGGTTTCTGGTGTGGCTTTGTGTATTTAAGGAAAGTGGGTGCAGACAATCAGGTACAGAGTCCGAATGGCCAAAGATAACCGCATCTGTTTTGGCATAATTCATACAATTGGTGTAACAGTAATAGGAGATTTTATGTTTAGGGAAGATAGACCCAAGAGCAGGGGTCTTCAAAATATGGTCCAAGGCCATATACGGCCCACTGCTTTCATTTGACCAGCCCCTTTAACTTAGAGCCACTTCAATCCAGCTACATTATATTTTTGAGATATTATGGCTTTAATCTTGAAATAAAAATGACTTTAACTTCAAAATATTTATGACTTTATGACATAGTATATATTTTTTTCTAGATGTTTCCTTCTCTGGCTGCAGCCCATCCCCCAAAAGACTGATAAACTGTGAGCTGGCCCTTTAATTAAAAAGTTTGATGTCCACTGTCCTAGAGGAAGCATAGACAATAATACAAGACCCAATATAGAGCCCTGATGTACTCCACAGGTAAATTCTGCAGTAGATTAGGAGAATTTTCCTACTTTACAGAAAAGGTTCATTTTTTATATGTAAGAAGCAAACTATTTTAGGCAAATTCTACCAACTTCACTTTTAGGGTAGTCAAGAAGGATTTCATGTATCACCATGTTAAATACAGCCCATTTTCCAGAGTCTAAAGTTAACAATACATCATTTGTTACCTCAAGGAGGGCAAGGTCTGTAGAATGATGTGCTTTTAAAACAGAAACTGAAATTTATCCATAATATTATTCCCAGCTACAAATCAGCAAAACTGTAATAGAAAAACTTTCTCTGAAACCTCTGAAAAACAGTATAATTTAGAAACCTGTGGTAAGAGAAATTGGACCCAGGGTGGACAATTGCATGTTTTTAACTTCCTAGGAAGTATTTTTTAGAAATTGTTCATAGAGAATCCAAGCTCATTTCACTGCAATCCTTAGATTCATCCAAAATCATCAGATTCATCTGCAATCATAGCTTCATCCTATTTGCAGAAGAACCCAAGCTGTAAAATGTACTTCTGTACTGAGTACAGCTACACTTCACCACCACAGCAGTCCCCGAATAACCAAAAATTACACATGGCTGCTTTAAATACATTTAGTGCTTTGAATTCATGTGCTTCAGTGTCGTTATTTAAAGAGCAATGTTAATAATTATTATTCATTCATTCATTATCTGTAACCGCTTATCCAGTTCAGGGTCGCGGTGGGTCCAGAGCCTACCTGGAATCATTGGGCGCAAGGCGGGAATACACCCTGGAGGGGGCGCCAGTACTTCACATGGCAACACAGACACACACACACACACACACACACCTACAGACACTTTTGAGTCGCCAATCCACCTACCAACGTGTGTTTTTGGACTGTGGGGGGAAACCGGAGAACCTGGAGGAAACCCACGCAGACACGGGGAGAACACACCAAGTCCTCACAGACAGTCAGCCGGAACGGGAATCGAACCCACAACCTCCAGGTTCCTGGAGCTGTGTGACTGCGACACGACCTGCTGCGCCACCGTGCCGCCCTTAATAATTATTAGTATCTCTAGTAAACTATTTTCCTGTTTAAACAGAATTATTATTAATATTAAACAGAAAACTAACATGACACAACCAAATTTCACACAGCAGCATGAAATCATCAGAAAGTCTTTTCTTCTTTCTTTATGCATATTTAAATCTAAATATTTAAAAGATACTCCAACACACGTGTAGTGTTCTTCTATTTAGTGTGACCACGCTGATGTAGAGATTACTCTGTGCAGTAAAACACTTCCCACACGGAGCACAGATACGGTTTCTCTCCAGTGTGAGTGCGCTGGTGTCTTACGAGACTACTCCGTGTAGTAAAACTCTGCCCACACTCTGAGCACTGGTACGGCTTCTCTCCTGTGTGAATGCGCTGGTGTGTCTGAAGATGACCAAGTTGAGTAAAACTTTGTCCACACACTGAACAGGAATACGGTTTCTCTCCTGTGTGAAGACGCTGGTGTCCAGTGAGATTACTCAGTTGATTAAAGCTCTTCCCACACTCTGTGCACTGATAAGGTTTCTCTCCTGTGTGAATATGGTGGTGTCTTTGGAGATTACTCAGTTGTGAAAAACTCTTCCCACACTCTGAGCACTGATACGGTTTTTCTCCAGTGTGAATGCGCTGGTGTATTTGCAGACTGCAGAGTTCAGTAAAGCTCTTCCCACACTCTGTACAGTAGTACGGCCTTTCTCCTGTGTGAATGCGCTGATGTGTTAGGAGGTTGTTTTGTCTAGTAAACCTTTGCCCACACTCTGAACAGTGATACGGTTTTTCTCCTGTGTGAATCTGCTGGTGTCTTTTGAGAGAACTCTGATGAGTGAAATCCTTCCCACAATCTGAACAGGAATAGAGTTTCTCTCCAGTGTGAACGCTCTGGTGGGTGTGGAGATGACTCTGTCGAGTAAAACTCTTTCCACACTCTGAACAGGAATACGGTTTCTCTCCTGTGTGAATGCGCTGGTGTTGTTTCAGAGAACTGTGATGAGTAAAACTCTTTCCGCACTCAGTGCAGTTAAAACTGTTCCGTTTATCTGTGTTTTTCTGTGTTCTTTTGCCAAATGAATTAGTGGTAAGAGCAGCTGAAGGTGCTTCCTGAGAACCAGAGATCACACACTCCTCGTCCTCACATTTAATCTCCCCTGATTTCAACATTGTGATATAATCCTCTCTGTGATATTTCTGGAAGTAATGTAGAACTGTCTTGGACACATTCAGCAGAAGACTTGGAGAGGGAGGGTTTTTTTCTGGAACAGAAACAATAAAAGGAAGTTATAAATCTTTTTGTATTTCAAAACATGTAAAATGTTTTACAGATATGAATTTACTACAACATTAGTGTGCTAAAATTAGGGCCATCCTCTTTTAAAAGATATAGAAGAGTGCAAGCAAGAATCCAAAGGCTCTGCTTAGTACATTCAAGTTCTGCTTAGTGAACATTCATTCATTTTCTGTAACCCTTATCCTGTTCAGGGTGGCGATGGGTCCAGAGCCTACTGGGAATCACGGGGCGCAAGATGGGAACACACCCTGGAGGGTGCGCCAGTCCTTCACAGGGCGACACACACTCACTCAGACCTACTGACACTTCACAGACAGTCACCCGGAGCGGGACTCCAACCCACAACCTCCAGGACCCTGGAGCCATGTGACACCATGAACGTTAATATTTTAAATATTTAACATAAATATTACTTCCATTCTTCATGACCTGGATCTGTTGGATCAGTCAATGCTGAGACAGGCCAGAGATGTGGGTAAACCACTCCTATAAAACAGTGGGAGACAGCAGAGCAATGACAGTCAGAAATTTATTGGTCAAACTGCTCTTAGGGGCTCTGAAGAGTGTAGTCTACACTGCTGAGCCTCTGCTGTCTTCATACTCTAACAAAGTGCAGTAAACTCATTCTATATTCTGTTATAAGCACAAGGGGGCTGGGGGAGCAGTAGAATCCAGTTGCAAAATGAGATGAATTACCGTATATTATTCTCAAAACAGTAAAGACTGAAATATTATAAATCAGCCAATTAGCCAGTGTTAATCTTGCAGACCTACCAGACATATTCAGTTATAACATATATATATATATATATATATATATATATATACATGCTGCTGCTGTAAGCTAAATATTACAGTTCTGTGTTTTGGAAGCTCAGACTAAGAATATCACTGTAACTCTTCCTCTTTGATTATACCAATAACACTCCTGAATCCTGAAAGAGCTCCTGAGCTCTGAGTGGACATATCTCCCCCTCCCCCCATTCTACATCTTCCTTCCCAGAGAGAGGAGCTGTCTGCCCCCGTTTCTGAGATAGAGAGAGAGTCCAAGTCCAGTGTAAACAGTGTGGGAAAGTCTTCCACAGATCTTTACCTTCAGTAAGAGCTCCTGAGTTATCTCCAGCACACAGCTCTCCTTCTGCTTCTCTCTCACACACAGTCCCTCTCCACAGCACCCGCCCCCTTCGCTGCGATTGGCAGCAGCTTCATACCACCCGCTCTCTGATTGGACAGTGACCGATCAGTCCTCGCTGCTGTAGCGGTGTTATCACTAGAGAGCAAGCGGCAGCAGGTTAGACTGCACTGCTGCTCACACTCACTACATTTTAAAGAGACAGTCGCCATTTTATACAACTACGGAGTTTTAGTAATTTTATAGGATTAGAGCTGCTAAAAGGGAAAAAAATTGAAATAAATTAAAAAACAACGAATCAATAAATACAATTATAAAGTATAAATGCACAACAAATTTATACAAATATTTTTTGTCCTGAAAAAGGACATAATTAAATTTAATCCATCTTTAATTGATTTCTACATTTATTTATTTACACATACCATGTGTACTCACTGCCCCCTAGTGTTCACTAGTGTGTGAATGTGTGTTACACTGCACAGATTGGGTTAAATGTGAAGAACAAATTGCTGTGTGCAAGCACAGTTACCAATAAAGTGATTCTAATTCAAATTTTTACGTTTATTTCTATATTTCCATATTTGTACTGTCCTGCAATAGGAAGACTAAAGTATCATTTGTTGGTACTCTGAGCCCAGCACTGCAGAAACTGCACTATGCAACTTAACACTACATTTTAAATGGACAGCTGCTATTTTACACAGCAAAAAATCTCATATGATAATTACAATTATTTTTGGCACAGTAATTTAAATGTAATTAAACAATGGGAGGCCTAATTGTTCTGTAAATATATTTAAAAATATGAAAATATAGCCTACAGCACAGAAAGTATATCAGTAAATAATGATAGTTTTCATAAGTATATTTATATTTCCCTAATGAAATATTGTACACAACTTTGCAAAGAATTTTGAAAAGTATTTTTTGCTGAGGCAGTTTATTTAAATATGTTGGAACACCAGCCATCATAGCCATCATACACCTCAGCCTCTGGAAGACCCATAAATTTGCATAAAGAGATTGCCTGGGTAAACCTGTCATCCTCAATGTTGTGTCCTGTAATAAAACACGATATTACTTTGTAATTATTTACATAAAGCTTGTAAGACAGTTCACTTAGAACTAATAAAATGCTTTTAATACAACATAATTATATGCAGCTGTATTTATTTTTTGTTAGACTAGCCTACATACAATGCTTTTTATTTTAATACAATGCTTTTTATTTTAAAATGAAAAAAAAATGCATTTTTGGAAAACAAAAAGGTCTAGCATCTTCAGCATTTTACTTTTTTGCTGTAACCAATGCGTTGGTGGGTGTTCCTCTAATAAAATATTGTGTTATTCGGCAAACATTTTACTGCCTAATTCAAGCTTTGATAAATTTAACCATTTAGCAGTCAGCATTAATTGGACTTACCAATAGCTGGATGAAGTCAAAGCCCAAAGCACAGTATCCTTTGCTACATTAGTGTTTGCACTGCTTTGACAAAGTAGTTTAAATTGCTGGTTGTAACTCTTTTCATACATCTTTAAGTTTGCAAACAGCATCTTGTAGGCCTTCCACTGTGCTCCCCAGTGTGGAGTTCTGGGAAAGAGTTTGTTAGCAGGTCATATACAAACCTCTTTGATGTGTTATTTTTACATACTAAGTTACACACATATCTTCATTTTTGATTTCTCTGACACTATATGATGATATTGTTGATTGTTCCTATGAACAATAATGAGGGCAAGGTTGGTAACAGAACACACTAGCAGTGCGTGGACCATAGAGTGAGGGAGAACAAAACAAGACTGCCAGACTTTTTCTGCAAGACAGAACCAGAATTTTAATAGTTATAAAAAAAAACACTTAAATTAACCTAACTTTAACATTTAAATCCACATTCTGTTTATATCCCAAAATAAAAAAATAGAAAAATAAATAAAATGACGTACACCCCAACTCTATATCCTTTGTCACGTTTTGTCTAAATAAATTTAGACTTTTCCAAAGCTCTTGCAATCATTAAATTGATCCAAAATGATCAGATTCTTTCAGTCATTTGATTAATCTGCCTATGGAAAGGTCTAAAAAATTTCTTATTTTTAAAAAAGTTTTTTTATTATACATATTGCTTATAATTACACATTTCACAGAGGTCTACAAATCCCAAACATTATGCAATGCAGTGAAATGAAGTGCTTTTTAGAGAGAATTATGTGCTTCAGTGTTGTAAAGCAAATATATATAATGATTTTTGCTGGGTGTAAAATATTGTTTCAAGATGGTTTTCTGTTTATTAAGTAAGAAACTGTTTTATATATATATAATATATATATATATGGGTTATAATATATTTATATATGGGTTTCCTCCGGGTGCTCCGGTTTCCTCCCACAGTCCAAAAACACACATTGGTAGGTGGATTGGCGACTCAAAAGTGAATGTGTGTGTGTGCGTGTGTCTGTGTTGCCCTGTGAAGGACTGGCACCCCCTCCAGGGTGTATTCCCGCCTTGCGCCCAATGATTCCAGGTAGACTCTGGACCCACCGCGACCCTGAATTGGATAAGCGGTTACAGATAATGAATGAATGAATATATATATATATATATATACACACACCCTGTATTGGAAAAAGTATCCGCTCTCTCGTCTGCCTTTGCACACATGAAATTGTGTGGCCATTGAGTGATAATGTCACCCCACACTTTGCAGCCATAATAGCTAAAAACTCTCCTGGGAAGGCTTTCCACATTGTTTACAAGTGTGTAACACTGATGTTGGACGAGGCCTGGCTCACAGTCTCCACTCTAATTCATTCTAAAGGTGTTCCATTGTGCTGAGGACCCTGTGCAGGCCGGTCAAGTGGATGAGTGAATAAAGTTTTTATCTCATTAAACCGAAATCCAACATGACACAATATTTCCCAACAAGCAGCAAGAAATTATCTTAGTCCTTACTTCTTTATGTATTTTTAAATCTAAAGGTACTTCAACATACTGTGCATTGCTATTGCTTATGTTTTTAGTGACTGCTCTGCTGTTGGTAGAGATTACTCTGTGTAGTAATACACTTCACACACTGAGCCCACGTACAGCTTCTCTCCAGTGTGAATGCACTGGTGTTTAATGAGACTCCTCCGTGCAGTAAACCTCCGCCCGCACTCTGAACACTGATACGGCTTTTCTCCTGTGTGAATGCGCTGGTGTCTTGTGAGACTATTCCTTGATGTAAAACACTGCCCGCATTCTGAGCACTGGTACGGTTTCTCTCCAGTGTGAATGCGCTGGTGTTTTACTAGAGTGCTCCCTGTAGTAAAACTCTGCCCACACTCTGAACACTGGTATGGTTTTTCTCCTGTGTGAATGCGTTTGTGTGTTTGAAGATGACCGAGTCGAGTAAAACTTTGCCCACAGTCTGAACAGGAATAAGGTTTCTCTCCGGTGTGAAGACGCTGGTGTCCTATGAGATTACTTAGATGAGCAAAACTCTTCCCGCATTCTGAGCACTGATATGGTTTCTCTCCTGTGTGAATAAGCTGGTGTCTTTGAAGGTTTTTCTTTTGATTAAAACTCTTCCCACACTCTGAGCACTGATAAGGTTTCTCTCCAGTGTGAATGTGCTGGTGTATTTGCAAACTACGACGTTCATTAAAACTCTGCCCACACTCTGTACAGTAGTAAGGCCTTTCTCCTGTGTGAATGCGCTGATGTGTCTGGAGACTATTTTGTCTAGTAAACCTTTGCCCACATTCTGAACACTGAAAAGGTTTTTCTCCTGTGTGAATGCGCTGGTGTCTTTTGAGAGAACTCAGATTAGAAAAATAGTTTCCACACTCAGAACAGGAATGCGGTCTCTCTCCAGTGTGAACGCTCTGGTGGATTTCTAGATGCCTCGGTCTAGTAAAACTCTTCCCACACTCTGAACAGGAATACCGTTTCTTTTCTCTGTGAATGCGCTGGTGCTGTTTGAGAGAACTTTCAAGGGTAAAACTCTTTCCACACACTGTACAGTTGTAAGTTTTCCCATTATCTGTAGTTTTCTGTGCTTGTACAGCAAATGTACTAGTGTTAGGAGCAGCCGAGGATGTTTCCTTGGAATTGGAGCTTCTGCACTCTGTATCCTCACTTTTAATCTCTCCTGATTTCAGCATTGTGTTATGTTTTCAACTTGATGATTCTTGATGTACTGGTGAAAGTAGGAGTGCCTTGGACATTAGAACTTGCAGTCTTTTTTCTATACTGCAAAATAGAAAGGAAAAGTTAATATTTCAATAAATTTTCAAGAAAAATGGAAAGTGAAAAAAAAAGTAACACTCCTGTGTTAGATGTGCCCAGTGAAAAGTCACTGAAACTTAGGGGGTGCAAGGACCATAATTTGTGTAAAAGGTATAACTTAGTTCAAGCAAGAGACCAGAGGTTCTGATTACTAAATATTATATCTGTTTAGTGAATGTAAATATTTTTAATGTTTTAAATACTCTTACTTCCCATGACCTGAGGCTGTTGAATCTGTTAATATTGATACAAGCCAAAAAGGTGGGTGAATTCATTGTGTTCCTCTCAACCAGTAAAAGAGAGCAGAGGAATGGCAGAAACTCACTACTCTTAGGAGCTATGAAGTGTTGCATACGCTGCTGAAACCTCAATTTATAGGAAAATCTGAGTCCAAGCACAAGATGATTGGCCAGTACAAATCACAAATCTGAGAATAAGCTGTGCAAATCTGGGCACACAAGTAAGTGGATTTAGACTGAAGTATCAGCTGATTACAATCTTGGATGGTGTTAATATTGTATCCCTGATATTTGATGTAAAATTAAGTTTTAAAGCATTTTTGCATAATATAAAAATATATAAGTATTAATCCGTCTAAACCCACACTCACACTGACTTTTGGACACAGTTTTATCCACAAGAACAGAACAAATCCATCACAGTCTTCTGCAGCTTTTTCCTGATGGAGCTCAGAACGAATGCAGCGCCCAATAAACTACTCACTTTTCACACGGCTTCATTTTTAGGTTATTTTTTGTTGAAAAAACATGAGAATTCGATTTTTATTAGGACACACCACTTAACATAAAATGACAAAAGACTGGGATAATGTTTAATTGCCGAATTACAAATATATGCTGTAAAACAATTGTAAAATATTTGTACTCCTGATCTGAATATATTCAGATATAATAGGTGTGCATCTGCATGCTGCTGCTAGTATATAAATTATAAAGTATATAAAAATCTCTATTGCACTCATACTGAACTCTATACTGATGTCTGTTAGATCTAAGAGTTAATTCTTAGTGCATTGCACACTAAGAATGTCAATGTAACCGTTTCTCTGTGAACATCACAATAATACTCCAATCCTGAAAGAGCTCACAGTGGACATATCTCCCCCCTCCCCCCACTCTCCATCTTCTTTCCCAGAGAGAGGAGCTGTCTGCCCCCGTTTCGGAGAGAGAGAGAGAGAGAAAGAGAGAGAGAGCCCAGCGTAAACAGTGTGGAAAAGTCTTCCACATATCTTTACCTTCAGTAGGAGCTCCTGATTTATCTCCAGTACACAGCTCTCCTTCTGCTTCTCTCACACACAGTCCCTCTCCACAACACCCGCCCCCTGCGCTGCGATTGGATGCAGCTTCATACCACCCGCTCTCTGATTGGACAGTGACCGATCAGTCCTCGCTGCTGTAGCGGTGTTTCCACTGGAGCGCAGGCGGCAGCAGGTTAGACTGCACTGCTGCTCACACACACTACATTTTAAAGAGACAGCCGCCATTTTATATCAGTTAATTCCACTCCTCAGGGTCTCAAACAGAGAAGAGAGTTTAGGACTGAAAGATCATTCCCCTGACAGGTGTTGTAACGAGTTGTGCTACCTTGTCAAAATGTGCTTCTTTGCAGCTCTGCGCATGCTCAGACCCAAAATTGTAACGTTTTCTGGTGTTTTACATGATAAATTTATTTACATTTCACAATCATTGATTACCGTTATTTTTTGCTTCAGTGTTCCAAAACAGCACTGTATAATTAATATATATATATATATATATATATATATATATATATATATATATATATATATATATATATATATCTTACAATTTCTTTAATAAGGAGATTTATGCTGTGCATATCTCCTACTGAAGGACTGGCGCCCCCTCCAGGGTGTATTCCTGCCATGCGCCCAATGATTCCAGGTAGGCTCTGGACCCACCGCAACCCTGAACTGGAGAAGCGGTTACAGATAATGAATGAATGAATGAATATCCCCTACTTATACTTCTGTAGGCAGCATTTTCTGATACACTACATTTAGCTTATCAGAGTATCTTACCTTTTTTTATATTTAAGAAAATGTACAATATTGCAGCACATTTTGACAAGATAAACCCTCAGAACACTAGCAAGAAACTGGGGGCGGGGATGGCTGACCCCCCTCTGGATTTGTGTTCAAAGCCCCTAGTGCATTCACTTAGATGGGTTAAAGGCAGAAGACACATTTTGTTGTACAACAAAATAACTGCACATTTTAAATTTATCTTCATTTACTCATCGTTACATAATACCTACACACAGCTCAAAAA
The DNA here is from genome assembly GCF_029633855.1 of Hoplias malabaricus. Classification (NCBI taxonomy): domain Eukaryota; kingdom Metazoa; phylum Chordata; class Actinopteri; order Characiformes; family Erythrinidae; genus Hoplias; species Hoplias malabaricus. Next base: position 56,531,590 of record NC_089801.1, on the reverse strand, counting down.
GTAGCTCCACCTCAGTGCACTGGCTGTATTATGATTGGACAATATGCAAAGTCCAAATTTTACTGGTGAATAAATGATGGCAAATATTAGATCATTCATTCAATACCTGGAAGATAAAGACTTCAAGATTTTTTTTTCACCTTGGACAACACTTACAATGCTCCCACATTCATCAGACTCATCTGCTTGGGAACAGGTCTGAAGAACCTATGATACAAAGTATTCTTCTACATGTTGATAATGTGTATTAATTTGTAAAACAGGGCACCATGGTGGAGCAGCAGGTAGTGTCTCTGTCACAGCTCCAGGGGTCTGGAGGTTGTGGGTTTGAGCCCTGCTCCGTGTGACTGACTGTGAGGAATTTAGTGTGTTCTCCCTGTGTCCAATTGAGTTTCCATCAGGTATCCCGGTTTCTGCCACGGTCTATTGCTGAAGATTCCTCAGTCCTGTAAAACTGAACACTAGAAAGGTTTCTCTCCAGTGTGAACGTGCTGGTGTCTTAGGAGATGGTTTCTCTCCTGTGTGAATGCGATGATGTATTTGAAGATGACCGAGTTGAGTAAAATCGTGCCCACACAGTGAACAGGAATACAGCTTTTCTCCAGTGTGAACGCACTGGTGTCCTTTAAAAGTACTCTTATTGGTAAAAGTCTTCCCACACTGTGAGCACTGATATGGTTTCTCTCCAGTGTGAATGTGCTGGTGTATTTGCACACTACGACGTTCAGTAAATCTTTTCCCACACTCAGTATGTACAGTAATACGGTTTCTCTCCTGTGTAAACATGCTGATGGGTTTGAAGGTTTTTACATCTAGTAAACCTTTAACCACATTCTGCACAGGAATATGGTTTCTTCGCTGTGTGAATGCACTGATGTTTTTTGAAAGTACTGTGATAAATAAAACTCATTGCACAGTCTGAGCAGTCATAAATTTGACCTTTGTCTGTAATTTGTGGCGTTTGTCTGCCAGATATGTTATTGCAAAGAGCAATCAAGAATGAATCCTGAGAACTAGAGTTCAATCACACCTCATCCTCACATTTAATCTCTCCTGATTTCAACATTGTGGGGTTTTCCTCATGATGTTTCTTAATGTATTTGTGAAAGTAGAAATGTCTTGGACACTAAGAGCAGGAGAAGATTTGCAGCGAGGGGTTTCTGTTTCTGGAAGAGAAAAAGGGAAAGTAAACATTGATATTAAAAGCACCAACAACATGGGAATATACTGACCCACCTGGACTGTCAAATCTCAGAATGCTGTTTTTAACATCAGTTCAGAATTTAAAGGAACACTAAATAAATTAAAGCTTCCAAGTAAAAGTTCCACTGAGCCGTAGTAAGTAGGATACTGCTACATGGGGCTCAGCACAGCAGAAACTGCACTATGTAACTTTTGGAGGCAGATAGGAAATCAATCCCCTCCCCATTGATTTCAGTACAGTGCTATAAAAATTAATTACACTAGGGGGAGCCCCAGAAGCAAGACATTCTGGACTTCCTGACTGACACACAACTGAGGACAATTACCATAAGCCCTGCCTGGCACAGCTGAGATACATCATCAAGGACAATTCTTGTCCTAAATATTAACTTTTTACCCTCCTCCAATCTGGCAGGCTCCTGCATAACCAGGCTCAGAGAGAGCTTCTTCCCTGAGACTGTGCCACTATAATAGTGCTTTTCTAGTCCTGATCCTGGAACCGGGTAAGTTTTCGGTCCCAGCTCTCTTCAGGTTCTAACTGTGCTGAGTAGGTACTCAATGATGAGGTGTAAACCCTGCAGAGCGTTGATTGGCCAGAACCATGTCAATCACCACGCAATACAGTAGGAAATCAATCCACATGGGTCAGGCTCTACGCGACTTGACTCACATATAAAGCTTGTCGCTTTTCCACTGGAAGGGCTCCCCCGTGAAATGGAACCAGTGACGTTGAAAAACCTGTCTCTAACAGGAATTGCTCACTTTGAAAACCACAACAACAGCAGTTAGGCACAGTTTACTCATCGTGTATCTCGTGTTGTTTTTGTTTTTTGGACTGAACACGACTCCACCCCAGTTCTCACAGATCAGTTACTTGTTGCATGTTTGGCTTTCCCTGGAATTTTTTGTCTGCCATCTGACCAAGGAGTGTTTAAACCTCTTCAAAAACACCTGAAGGTAAAGTTACAAGTTGCTGCCGTGAGTCCAATAAAAATAAATGTGAAAGCTGCTGTAACTTAAGAGCTTATACAAACAGCGGTTTGTGCTGGATTTTGAATGAGCTCTGTATTGAGTGGTGATTAATATGGCTCTAGCCAATCAACGCTCTGCAGAGTTTACACCTCACCATAGTTGGAACCTGAAGAGAGCTGGGACTGAAAACTTACCCGGTTCCAGGATCAGGACCAGATTTGACCAGTGGAAAAGCAAAAGATCCGAGTCGAATCACATAGGTTCCATGCCGTGGAAAAGCACCATAACTGTACTTTATATCTTAGCATTATGGCACTATTCATATTTGCACAGCAAGTTACTGTAACTATATTAGCCTTCTCTCCACTCACTCTGTAAATACCTGTATTATATTTGTATATTACCCCCACTATCCCTAATTGTACATAATGTAACCATAGCATCATCTGCCATGTTTTCGTTCCTGTACTTTATTTGTATATAATACTATTTTTTACACATCTGTTTAGATACTAACTGCATGTTATTGGCTCTCTGCACAATAAAGTGAGAGAGAGAGAGAGTCAAAGCCCAGTGTAAACAGTTTTGAAAAGTCTTCCACAGATCTCTACCTTCAGCAAGAGCTCCTGATTTATCTGCAGCACACAGCTCTTCTTCTGCTTGTCCCTCACACATAGTCCCTCTCCACAACACCCGCCTCCTGCACTGTGATTGGCAGAAGTGTTTGTGGCACATTAGTATATGGGAGGGGAAAAACTTTTTAAGATGGGTGGTGACCATGGTGGCCATTTTGGATCCAACTTTTGTTTTTTCAATGGGAAGAGGGTCATGTGACACAGCAAACTTATTGGGAATTTCACAAGAAATCAATGGTGTGCTTGATTTTAACATAACGTTATTCTTTCATGAATTATTTACAAATTTCTCTTTGTTTACAGCCATAGACATGTCACAGAGGTTAACACGTGAAAAGTGTATAGAAATTGTGTTGATGTCTGGTGAACGCAGTAACCGAGTCATTGCAGCAGATTTCAATGCAAGACACCCTACGAGACCACCCATCTCCCAAGCTACAGTTAGCAAACTGCTTGCCAAGTTTCGTGAAACTGGTTGAGTGTTGGATTTGCCAAAATGTGGACGCATGAAAACTGTCACTAATGAAGAAACATCAACAGCTGTAATGGCTTCATTCAGCAAGTGCCTGCAGCGTAGCACTCGCTGCATGTCACTGAAGAGTGGCATTAGTCAAACATCCCTTTGGTGGATATTAGGTACTCACAAATGGCACCCTTAAGAACTCCAGCTGCTGCAGCATCTCAACGAGGATGACCCAGATCAGTGCACTGAATTTGAAGAATCGGCAAAACAAAAATTGGAACAGGACCCTTAGTTTACACAGAAGATTTTGTTCAGTGATGAGGCAAACTTTTATGTGAATGGTGAAGTTAACAAACAAAACCACCGCTATTGATTTGATACTAATCCACATTGGATAGATCCCTCCAAGACTGTTGGAACAAATAAAATTGATGGTATGGTGTGGTATATGGGGTACAAAGATAGTGGGGCCATTCTTCATCAATGGATACCGCAAGGCCACTGGATATGCGAAATTGCTACATGATGATGTTTCCCTCTTTATGCACTGAAGCTGGCACGTTCCCTGAGTTTTTCCAGCAAGATGGTGCTTCACCACATTATGGGTGTCAGGTCCGAGCATTCCTAAATGAACAGTTTCCTGGAAAGTGGATTGGTCGTCGTGGGCCAGTTGAATGGCCCCCAAGGTCTCCTGATCTGACCCCCTTAGACTTTTATCTTTGGAGTCATCTGAAGGCAATTGTCTATGCTGTGAAGATACGAGATGTGCAGCACCTGAAACTACGGATACTGGAAGCCTGTTCTAGCGTTTCTCCTGCGGTGTTGCTATCAGTGCGTGAAGAGTGGGAGAAGAGGGTTGCATTGACAATCCAACACAATGGGCAGCACATTGAACACATTTTATAAGTGGTCAGAAATTGTTTTTCTTGTGAAATTCCCAATAAGTTTGATGTGTCACATGACCCTCTTCCCATTGAAAAAACAAAAGTTGGATCCAAAATGGCCACCATGGTCACCACCCATCTTGAAAAGTTTTCCCCCTCCCATATACTAATGTGCCACAAACAGGAAGTTAATATCACCAACCATTCCCATTTTATTAAGGTGTATCCATATAAATGGCCCATCCTGTATAGTTCAATTACACACATTTTTACCCTGTTCTTCTATGTTCAGGACCATCCAGCTATCCATTATCTGTAACCGCTTTTCCAATTTAGGGTCGCGGGGGGTCCAGAGCCTACCTGGAATCATCGGGCGCAAGGCAGGAATACACCCTGGAGGGGACGCCAGTCCTTCACAGGGCAACACAGACACACACACATTCACACCTACAGACACTTTTGAGTCGCCAATCCACCTGCAACGTGTGTTTTTGGACTGTGGGAGGAAACCGGAGCACCCGAGGAAACCCACGAGGACACGGGGAGAACACACCAACTCAGACAGTCACCCGGAGCGGGAATCGAACCCACAACCTCCAGGCCCCTGGAGCTGTGTGAATGCGACACTACCTGCTGCGCCACCGTGCCATCTATAAATCAAATGATATAGTTTTTAAACCCTGAGTCCACTCTGTGAGACACTCCTCCCTCATAGGTCCACCTTGTAGATGTAAAGTCAGAGACAGTAGCTCATCTGTCGCTGCACAGTTTGTGTTATTTGTCCTACAGTAATGTAACTGGAGAATTACAAATTGCACTATGGAAGGAGACATTAAATAAAAATTGTAGATACCAGGATGTGTATCTAATTAAGTGGCTGGACCATTTACGTTTATAATGGCATAACACATTTGATATTTTCTTATTTTATTAACAGTTATTGTACATTTTACCAAGTACTGCTGCATCAACAAAAACATCCCCATTCTCTGCCTGTACCGTGATGAAGTTAACACCGGAATACACACACTCCAGGCACGCAATAACATGTCTTATCCCCTTCTCCACAGCCGCCATGTCCTTGGCTGGAGCTTCAGAGCTGGAGGTGCCTGTTTTTGTGTTCTGGCTGGTGAGTGCAACATTGCATTTGGTAGTGTCCAGAGTTTATTATATAGCTACAGTGCATGCCATTGTTTAACTGAAAAACAATTCTCATGTCTGAACACATGTTTTTCATTTCCCATCTATGGAGAAATTAGAGAACACTGGACCTGGGTTTGCACATCTTTCTGGGTCCACGACCGTTAAGAAAGAAGTTGGCAGCATTTAAGCTGGTCAAGTAAGAATAAACCTTTTCATTATCTGGGCAGAATAATCGAAATGTACATTTAGACAGGTCTACTTAAATTGTTCCTTGTGAAATAGAGTAATCTGCATTCTGTGCATAAATAATGTGATCTAATTAATATTTAAACATTTAAAAAAAAACTATTATAATAGCATTAACATTGCACATATTTGGTGTATCCACTCTATAATGTTTACAAAGATTTAGTTTTAAAACAAATTTTTGTATCAACATCATGATCGATCAACAATATAAATATTTACCATGATAACATTTTTGTCCATAACGCCCAGGACTATGTGCATCTGAAATCCAAATGCCTGAAGATAATCTCATACTGTGCAGGGTTATTATTTCTATTCTAAGTGAATGCACTTATGTTTTTGGAGACTCCTCTTTTGAATAAAACACTTCTCACACTTTAAGCATTGATAGGGTTTCTCTCCTTTGGGAATGCACTTATGCTTTTGGAGGTTCCCTATTTTAGTAAAACACTTCTCACACTCAGAGCACTGATACGGCTTTTCTCCTTTGCGAATACACTGATGATTTCTGAGACTCTTATGGTGAATAAAGCTTTTCTCACACTTTGAACAGTGATAAACCTTCTCTCCTTTCCGAATGCACTGATGACTCTGGAGACTCCTCTCTCGAGTAAAACACCTCTCACACTCCGAACACTGATATGGTTTCTCTCCCTTGCGAATACACTGATGATTTTGGAGACTCTTAGGATGAATAAAACTCTTCTCACACTCCAAGCAATGATACGGTTTCTCCCCTGTGTGACTGCGCTGGTGATCTTTAAGGGAATGCATTCGCGTAAACCGCTTCCCACATTCCGGGCACTGATACGGTTTCTCTCCTGTGTGAACGCGATGGTGTCTTTTGAGATGACTGTGACCAGAAAACTTCTTCCCACACTCTGAACAGGAATACAGTTTCTCTCCAGTGTGAACACGCAGGTGTCGTCGGAGAGTACACAGATGTGTAAAAGTTTTCCCACAATCTGGGCACTGATAGGGTTTTTCTCCTGTGTGAATGCGATGGTGTTCTTTGAGACAAATCAGTGAACTAAAACTCGTCCCACACACTGAACAGTAGTAGGGTTTCACTCCCGTGTGAATGCGCTGGTGTCTTTTAAGACACATCAGTCTTGTAAAACTCTTCCCACACTCTGAACAGGAATACGGTTTCTCTCCCGTGTGAATGCGCTGGTGTTCTTGGAGACGAAACTGTAGCCTAAAACTCACCCCACAATACGAGCACTGATACGGTTTCTCCCCTGTGTGAATGAGCTGGTGTCTTTGAAGATGAATCTGTAGCCTGTATCTCAGCCCACACTCTAAGCACTGATACGGCTTTTCTCCTGTGTGAATGCGCTGGTGTCCTTGGAGACTACCCTTTGTGGTAAAACTTTTCCCACACTCTGAACAGGAAAATGGTTTTTCTCCTGTGTGAATGCGTTTGTGCCTTTGGAGAATGAGCTTGGTAGTAAAACCCTTTCCACACTCTGGGCAGAAATATGGCTTCTCTTTTCTGTGAATGCACTGGTGTGTTTGGAGATGGACAAGTAGCCTATAATTAATCCCACATTCTACACAGTGAAAAGGTTTCTCTCCTGTGTGAAGGCGCTGGTGTCTCTGGAGATGGATCAGTAGCCTAAAACTCATCCCACAGTCTAAGCACTGATATGGTTTTTCTCCTGTGTGAATGAGCTGGTGTCTCTGGAGATTAGGCTTGGTTGTAAATCTCTTGCCACACTCTGAACAGGAATGTGGTTTTTCTCCTGTGTGAATGCGTCTGTGCCTTTTGAGAATAGGCTTGGTAGTGAAACCCTTGCCACACTCTGAACACGAATATGGTTTTTCCCCTGAGTGTATATGTTGGTGGTCTTTAAGATGAATCTGAATCCTAAAGCACTTCCCACACAATGAGCACTGAAATGGTTTCTCTCTTGTGTGAATGCGCTGGTGTATCCTGAGATAACTCTGCAAAGTAAAACCCTTCCCACACTTTGAGCAGTTGTATGTTTTCTCTTTGTCTGTACTTTTCTCAATTTGGGTGTCATTTGTAATAGTGTCGGAAGCAGCTAAGGAGAACTCCTCATGTCTAGAGCTCCTGCACTCCCCATCCTCTCCTGATTTCAACATTGTGGGATATTCCTCTTGGCGATGTTTCTTTATATATTTGTGGAAATACAATGGAACTCCTTTGGACACAAGCAACAGGAGATTTTTTTCTGGAAGATAAAAAGGGAAAAGAAGTTATTATTCAACAAAAATATCAAAGTCAACAAAATGTCTTGGCTGTTTCATGGTCCTGGCTAAAACTCAAGGGTGCTCCAGGACAGTGGAACAATTTTCACTTTTACATTAGGTCTGCTCTCTCCATATCAGCTTTTAAATCTCAACTTAAAACTTACTTTTACTCTTCAGCCTTCGAAGGCACTTAATTGTCTGAGGAATTTTCTTTTCTTGTTGACATTGTTTTATTTTTCAGTTTGCTTTCTCTGATTAATTTTATTGATTTCCTTTCTAAGCCAAGTTTAATTCTAAGGATCTTGTTCTGCTGCTTATTTGCCTAATCCTCTGCATTTGTTTCTTCTTTCTTATTTATGTTATTGTATTACGTTTAATATATTGACTAAGAAATGCTGATCCTACACTCTCAGAAATAAAGGTACGGTTCAGGTACATTACTGTCACTAAAGGTACAAACAGTGTAGTGTATCTTTAAAGGTACAGCAGTGGTGTTAAAGTCCAGTTGTGTTCCCTAAAGGTTCATTACATTCTCTTCTCCAGAAGGAGAAGAGGGGCCTCTGAGGGCACCACCACAGAGACAGTGGAACACAGTTCTGTTTCTTAATGAAACATCTGTGACCTGCTTTGGTCCCAACCCCACGAGCCCCACAGCAGCGTTCTCCCCGTCTAAACAGCCCTGTTCAGAACGCCCGCTTTCAGCTCCTGTTCCTTTAAATGATAATGAGCCGCTCGCTGTTCACCCCGACCCCACAGCAGTGAGGTGCAAGGAGCAGAAGCTCTGGTTTTTAGCCTTTTTCACTCTGTTCTCCATTCTTGTTTTCACTCAGTGCTCTTATTTCTCCATGCTCATTGTGTCTGGTTTTCTGGATTTAACCTTGTCTTTGCGCTCTCACATAAACACAGGCCCATTCTAAAATCTCTGCACTTGACCTCAGAAGTGGAGCAGAATCAGAATGACTAGTTTTATCCTGTGCTGTGAATCAGGCAGTGCACAAAAAACGGATTGGGGGGTCTTGTTTCACAGTGTGTAGGTTAGTGGCCTCCAGATTTACATGTTAATGTGAACATGCACACATAATTTATGTTTTCATAGGTTTATGATTTTTTTTGTTTGTTTTGGTCTCAGTTTGCCTGTAATTTTATTAACATAGAATCTAATTAAACCTTTATCATAACCACATTCCAATGAAAACTTTTAAGCACACTTGGAAACATTTAGTAAAGTTAGTAAAGAATTGGTAAATACTCCCTCTACAACTAATCAAAACCAAACATATTATTTCATTGTTCAGTAACTCTTCCTCTGTGACTATATCAATAACACTTCTGAATCCAGAAAGAGCTCCTGAGCTCTGAGTGGAAATATCTCCCCCCTCCCCGCATTCTCCATCTTCCTTCCCAGAGAGAGAAGCTGTCTGCCCCCGTTTCTGAGAGAGAGAGTGTGTGTCCAAACCCAGTAAACAGTGTTGAAAAGTCTTCCACAGATCTTTACCTTTAGCAAGAGCTCCTGGTTTATCTCTAGCACACAGCTCTCCTGCTTCTCCCTCACACACAGTCCCTCTCCACAACACCCGCCCCCTGCGCTGCGATTGGCTGCAGCTTCATACCACCAGCTCTCTGATTGGACAGTGGCCGATCAGTCCTCGCTGCTGTGGCGGTGTTTCCACTGAAGAGCAGGCGGCAGCAGGTTAGACTGCACTGCTGCTCACACACACTACATTTTAAAGAAACAGACATGGACTTTCCCAAACCGTTCCCTCATTCTCCACCAGAGTTACACTGAGTGCGTTTACACGCGTTTAATAATTCCTTCTTAACTAAATTCTGATTATTGGTGTGGTCATGTAAACAGCACAGTCTGATTTGTGAGATTAGAGTAAGGTCTAGAAATTAGATGAACCCATATCCCAAGTTCTTTCAGATTTCTCACACTGTATGTGAAGGTTCCACACCACCCCAGAGCTCTTTCTTTAAGGGATGTTTTCACACCTTCACTTTTTAGTTTGGTTATATCAAACTAGTTAGTTTTCACCTGTGGTGCGGTTCGCTTGGGCAGGTGTGAACACAGTAATCACACTTGGGTGCGGACCAAAACAACCACACCTAGACCCATGAGAGGAGGTGGCCTCAGTCCCGTCTCAAACCAACATTGGTGTGGATGGTTTCTGGTGAGAACGTGATCTGACCTCAGTCCGACCCAACAACAAGGTGTACGCCGCAGGTCGGTGCTGAATGGCTGTGCTTTGCACATTGGATGCAGTAGGCAGGTAAACAGAGAACTGGTTAATGTTTAGTCGCTAATCAAAATAATGGATCAGAAGCGTACTAGTCCAGAATACAGGAATCTTCATCCTGTGTTTACATTCTTGCTCCTGCCTCGGTCACGTCTGACCAATCAGCAATCAAAACATTCTCATGTGGTTTGCGGTGACGCGTTTTTGTGTGCTTGGATTTTTCGATTGGATGTTTTTTTGTTTTTTATATGTGAGTAAGCAGTAAAATTATCCATTCCACCTTAAATGGAGAAAAACTTAGTCGCCTGAATAACTTTTCATTGCTCCTTAAATAGTGCAGAGATTGCAACTTGGCCCCTGTATAATTATCCATTGCACCTTAAAAGCTGCATTATTTAAGATGGAATGGAAAAGTCTGACACACAGAGCAGATGCCGTTGTTGAACCTAATTTGGATCCGTTTGGCACATTTCCATTGATTAGCGAACCAGAAAAGTTTGTTACCTGTTGGAACCAAAGAACAGATCCTTCAGGTCCTTCAGCAGGAACCCTGATGGCATCCATGGGTGAGTTGAGATAATGAAGCTCCAGAAAGAGCTTAGAGCCTCAAATAAAGGGTCACTTTCAGAGTATTATAGAAATAAACAAAAAGAAATAAAAATAGCTCTCAGAACAAGTAATAAGAGCATACAAAAGTAAAATAAACTTAAGGCAAAATGTAGATGCAAAGGCAAAGAATAAAATATAAACATGAGTGCAAGAAAATTGCGAACTGTGCAAGAATGTGCAACAAGTGTTAACAGGATGCTTAAATAACATGTCAAAAATGTGCAGTGTAAGCAATGTGAACAATGGGCCATGTACAACTGGCTAATTCAGTCATCAGGTTATGTCCATAAGATCTTAAATATAAATCTTATACATAGAAATATATGGTGAATAATGTGTGTGAGTTCTTAGGGGTTAAGACGTTTATACAAAAGCTGCAGTTGCAATAACTGAACAGACTTATGTGTATGTGACTCAGTCAGTACCCTTGGTTCCCATCTAAACTGGTGCAAACCAGGCTAAGCTGTCAGGGGGGTGGGTCTGAGACTGAGCTCGGTGAGAATGGGGCAGGCCTACCCAAGTGAAGAAGCATGACTCTCTCAGCCTTCTGTCTCTACTTATCAAATTTTATCAATGGCAGAGAATTTTGTTATTTTACAGTTATTTATTAACATCGTCTGCTGCTGCACATATAAACATATATAAGTTCTATTTCACAAGGAGAAAGGCATACATGAATTGTACATCTCCAAGTTCTCTAAACACAAACTTATCTTAGATTATCAGAATATACAGTTGATCTGTAATAAACTTGTGCTCTGATCAGTTGCGTCCATGTTTCAGCTTGTTTTCAGGAAAAACAGAAGTTGAGTTCTTCGTGCCAAAGATGAAAATTACAGGCAAATATCAACATCTGCCAAGTGTCCATGGTACGTGTGATGGTATATTTATATGGAGGCATATATGGGAATTTTGCAAACTTTCTCCTGGGAAGTCTATAACAACAGTGATTTGAGAAAACAGACTGTGTCGTCGGGGTCTTCCATGGCGCACCATAAATAGAAAAATTAAACAAAAGCAGCTGCTGAATGGCTGTAGTCTTTTATCAAGTGAGAATTAAGAATTATCTTAATGTTAATAGATTAACATTAATCTTAGTGTTAATAGAAACACTAGAAAATTATTCTTTGCATTTTTGTCAGTTGAATAAAGCTTCAAGAGAATGAACACCACTGGGTCTTACTGAATACACCACAAAGACAAGATATTTAATGTTCAAACAGATAAAATTTACTGTTATTTTATTCTTTTTTTTTTTGCAAATATTCACTCATTTTGATTTTGAATTTGAGGATTGCAAATATTCCAAAAGAGTTGTGACAGGGGCAACAAAAGACTGGGAAAGTTGAGGAATGCTCAAGAAACACCCGTTTGGAACATTGCACAGATGAACAGATGAATTGGAAACAGGTGAGTGTCATGATTGGATAAAGGGAGCACCCCCGAAGGGCTCAGTGGTTCACAAGCAAGGATGGGGCGAGGTTCACCACTTTGTGAGCAAATTGTCCAACAATTTAAGAACAATGTTTCTCAACGTACAATTGCTAATAATAAGTATTTCATCATCTACAGCCCATAATATCATCAAAAGATTCAGAGAATCTGGATAAATCTCTGCAAGAAAGAGGCAAGGCGGAAAACCAACATTGATCCCACTGCATTAAAAACCGACATCATTCTCTAACGGATATTACCACAAAGGCTCAGGAACACTTCAGAAAACCATTGTCAGTGAACACAGTTCGTCGCTCCATCTACAAGTGCAAGTTAAAACTCTACCATGCAAAGCCAAAGTCATATACCAACAACACCCAGCATTGGACTGACGCAAAGTAGAAAAGTGTCCTGTGGTCTGATGAGTGGTTTTATGTTTTATGTCTTTTGCACTTTAATGTGTGTGCACTGTTTTGTTTGCACTAGCTTTGCACTAGTTGCACTTTAATGTTGTGTATTGTTTTATGAAGCACCTTGGTCCTGGAGGAACGCTGTTTCGTTTCACTGTGTACTGTAAACACTGTATACTGCTGAAATGACAATAAACTTCTTGAACTTGAGTCCACATTTCAGATCGTTTTTGGCAATTTGGCAATGTATCTTTCAGGGACAGTTCTGTTTATTTCAGCAAGACAATGCCAAGCCACATTCTGCACTTGTTACAACAGTGTGGCTTTGTAGTAAGCCTGCCTACAGTCTAGACCAGTGGCGGATGCTGGTCTTTCAAGGAGGGGAAGCTCAATTTCGGCCTACATCATAAAATGTGTCGGTTTATTTATACGTAAATTCTACCCAGTTCCTTTTCAAGAAAATGATCTGTGACCCTGTCGTACCAACAAGACGTCTTTTCCAGGGACTTGACTAGTGTCCTCTCAATGGCCAGCAGAGCTAGGCTGCTTAAACGGCCTTGGCCCATGTGAAGTGTGTCCGCCTGTGAGTGCTTTGTGACGGTGGAGGGGCTCAGCAGCACCCGTTAGAAACTGTGATAGAAGTCAGAAAGAGTGATAGAAGTCAGTCTCCAAACACAAGCAGCTACAAAAAAAGTCGTTTTTAATAAAGAAAATGCCGCTAAGAGGTTTAAGAAAATCTGGTTCAACTCAGAACAGAATGAAAATGTAATGCTCCCACGGATCTTTAAACCAAAGGATCGCTGATTCGCTCATTTCACTGTCAATCAAAAAGGGATTCAGCCTCCGACAGATCATCCAATCATCATGCAGAAGCTGAGTGTCCGGGCCAGCCCACTGCCCCATTGTAGTGCATATTTATTCAATGACATGTACACACAACAGTATATATTTGATCACTTATTTTTTGACATTTTAGGGGAAGCTGAGCTTCCCTTGCAGTCTTAGAGCAATCGCCACTGGTCTAGACCTGTCTTCCATTGAAAATGTGTGGGGCATTATGAAACGACAACTGAGACCCCGGAATTTCAAAATGAGTGAATATAAGTTTATCCATTTGAAAATTAAATTTCTTGTCTTTGTAGTGTATTCAATTAAATATTGGTTGAAAAAGATTTGCAAATTATTGTATTCTGTTTTAATTATGTTTTACACAACGTCCCTTCATTGGAACTTCATAGGAATTGGGGTTGTACAAAAAAAAAAAAAAACCCATTTTACAAAATGTTCTTCCACATGTTGCATACGATTACACATGTTCATAGGTCAACCAGATGTCCTGTTTTCCTGACGAAGTGCAGTATTTCAATATCTCACTTATTTTTAAAGAAAGTATCTATTTATACATGTATAACATAGGGTGGCCAATCATGTTCATTGATTCTGTTGTGGTTGTGTGTTAGTGTGTGATGTACTGGAGCGACTGGATCAGAAACAGCAGTGCTCTTAGAGTTTAAATGGACAAATGTAGTTACACGGTAAATGTTAATCCAGCTATCATTTAGTGTATACAGCACATTTTTTTAAACGGTTCTGTATAGGTTTTTTGGTGCCATAAGCACGCTAAAGGTTCTATGAGTGTCCATGTTTCAACATAGACCCATGGTCATTACGTCTTGGAGAACTGTGACATCAGGTGCTTTCCCTCTCTATGATTTCTGTCCTGTGTGAACGCACTGGCATATTTTGAGAGAACTTTGTTGAGGACACTGAACACTGATACTTTTTCTCTTCTGTCTTTATGAGCTGATGTTGTCGGAAACGATTCAGTCTCTTAAAATCCATCGCACACTTTGAATATTAATGTGGTTTCTGTCTTTTGTGAATGCGCTGGTGTCTTTGTAGACTACTCTGTCTAGTAAAACTTTTCTCACACTCTGAGCACTGATATGGTTTCTCTCCAGTGTGAATGCTCTCGTGTCTTTGCAGAATACTCTGTGTGATAAAACGTTTCCCACACTCTGAGCACTGATACAGTGCATCTCCTGTGTGAATGCGCTGGTGTCGTTGCAGACTAATCTGATGAGTAAAACTTTTCTCACACTCTGAGCATTGATACAGGTTATCTCCTGTGTGAATGCGCAGATGTTTTTGCAGACGACTCTGTTGAATAAAACTCTTCTCGCACACTGAGCACTGATATGGTCTAACTCCTGTGTGAATGACCTGGTGATATTTAAAAGAATTCTGATGAGAAAAACTTTTCCCACACACTGAGCACTTATACGGTTTCTCTCCTGTGTGAACGCGCTGGTGAGTTTGCAGTATACGTTGTTCAACAAAGCACTTTCCACATTCTGAGCAGGAATATGTTTTTTCTCCTGTGTGAGTGCGCTGGTGTCTTTGCAGTTTATACTGTCTAGTAAAACACTTCCCACACTCTGTGCACTTATGTGGTTTCTCTCCTGTGTGAACGTGCTGGTGTGCTTGCAGATTGCTGAGCTGAGTAAACCTTTTCCCACACTCTGAGCACTGATACGGTTTCTCTCCAGTGTGAATGCGCTGGTGTGTTTGCAGATTACGGTGATCGGCAAAGCATTTCCCACATTCCGAACAGTAATACGGTTTCTCTCCTGTGTGAAGTTGCTGGTGTCTTTTGAGAAAACTCATTTGGGTAAAACTCTTCCCACACTCTGCGCACTGATACGGTTTCTCTCCTGTGTGAACACGCTGGTGTCTTTTGAGAATAGACAGTTGAATAAAACACTTCCCACACTCTGAGCACTGAAAAGGTTTCACACCTGTGTGAATGGGCTGGTGATGTTTAAGAGAATAGTAATGAGTAAAACTCTTTCCACACACTGTGCACTGATACGGTTTCTCTCCTGTGTGAATGCGCTGGTGATATTTAAGAAAACACTGTTGAGTAAAACTATTCCCACACTCTGAGCATTGATACGGTTTCTCTCCAGTGTGAATGCGCTGATGATATTTAAGAAAACATGGCTGAGTAAAACTCTTCCCACACTCTGAACAAGAATACAGTTTCTCTTCAGTGTGAATGCGCTGGTGTTGTCTGAGAGAATTCTTCAGAGCATAACTCTTCCCACAATATGAGCATTTATAAGGTTTCCTTGGGTCTGTACAGTTCTGTGTTTGTCTGATAGATGTGTTCGGGTGCAGAGCAGCTGAGAATGTTTCCTGAGCACCAGAGCTTCCACAATCTTCATCCTCACGTTTAATCTCCCCTGATTTTAACATTCTGATATATTCCTCTTGAATTTGAGGAAATAAAGTTGTAGTGTTTTCAGAGTTCAGCTTTGAAGAGAGATTTATTTTCTAAAGGATAAAAGGGAAAAGGCAGGTAAAATTTCATTATCAAATTCAACAAAAACTGGAAAGAGATAAAAGTGTTAGATAAGGATATAAACTGAGAATATTGAATAGTGGAGAAAAGAGGAAATAACTCAGAGCCTTGAACAGTTATGAGCACATTGATCATTTATGGTCCTACAATTATTAGGCTAGAACTGGGTTGGGCAATTTCAGAACTTCCAATCGAAGTAATCTTATCTATATCGATTGTAGAATTGTTTTTCATTCTGTACATCCTTTTTTGTTAATTGTGTGACTGTGTCCCCACTGTGTGTTCATGTACTGTCCCTTTAAACCCACATTACCGCGCTGTAGTCACGTGACTCTGCTCCGTCCAATCAGCCACACAGAGGAGAACCTAAACATGGAGGCAGACTGAGCAACTCCAGCAGCTCGTACCAGAGAACAACGCTGCGTCTGTGGTTTGAATGTGATTTGACATTAGTGAAGATGATACTGAACATAAAGAAAGCAAATGTAAACAGTGAGAAAAAACAGTTTAAGGCCAAAGTGAATCCCCCAGTCTGTTTCACACTGAACACAACTGGATTTCAGTATGGAGGGATTTCACCAGAAGGGCTGCATATCAAACAGCACAAATCATTTAAATAGTTAGCCATTTAATTCTGAGTAAGACTGAAAATGCCCCATTTGCAACCACAGGTCAGTGGCAGTCTGCTATCAGAAAACAGTTCCCTCAGCTTCCTGGTTATCGGCTACCCCTCAGCCCCCTGACCTCAGAGTGGACATATCTCCCCCCATTCTCCATCTTCCTTCCCAGAGAGAGAAGCTGTCTGCCCCCATTTCTGAGAGAGAGAGAGGGAGAGAGTCCAAGCCCAGTGTAAGCAGTGTGGAAAAGTCTTCCACAGATCTTTACCTTTAGTAGGAGCTCCTGATTTATCTCCAGCACACAGCTCTCCTTCTGCTTCTCCTTCATACACAGTCCCTCTCCACAACACCCGCCCCCTGCGCTGCGATTAGCTGCAGCTTCATACCACCAGCTCTCTGATTGGACAGTGGCCGATCAGTCCTCGCTGCTGTTGCGGTGTTTCCACTGGAGAGCAGGTTAGACTGCACTGCTGCTCACACACACTACATTTTAAAGGGACAGCCGCCATTTTAAATAGCGTTGTATACACTTTATACAGTGACCAACAGCATGTATCAAACACATTATAAACAGCATTCAGTGGAGTGTGCTATATTTATCCACACCCACTACACTAACACAGACAATATAAACAGTGTTCGGCAGAGTATGCCAGATTTATTCATTGCCACTATGCTAACAGACAATATATACAGTATAAACAGAGGAATATGCTAAATGTATACACTGCCGCTACGCTAATGCAGACAATATAAACATCATTCAGAAGAGTATACTAAATTTATACACTGCCGCTACGCTAACACAGACTATATAAACAATGGTCGGAGGAGTATGCTAAATTTATTCACTGCCGCTATGCTAATGCAGACAATATAAACAGCTTTCGGAGGAGTATGCTAAATTCATTCACTGCTGCTACGCTAACGCAGACAATATAAACAGCGTATGGAGGAGTGTGCTAAATTTATTCACTGCCACTTAGCTAAAGCAGACAGTATAAACAGCGTTCAGAGGAGTATGCTAAATGTATTCACTGCCGCTACGCTAACACAGACTGTACAGCGTTCCGAGGAGTACGCTAAATTTATTCACTGCCACTACGCTAACGCAGACAATATAAACAGCACCCG
The DNA here is from genome assembly GCF_029633855.1 of Hoplias malabaricus. Classification (NCBI taxonomy): domain Eukaryota; kingdom Metazoa; phylum Chordata; class Actinopteri; order Characiformes; family Erythrinidae; genus Hoplias; species Hoplias malabaricus. Next base: position 56,514,019 of record NC_089801.1, on the reverse strand, counting down.
GAGGAGTACGCTAAATGTATTCACTGCCACTACGCTAACACATACAGTATAAACAGCGCTCATAGGAGTACACTATATTTATTCACCAGCACTATGCTCACAAAGACAATATAATCAAAGATCTGAAGAGTGTGCTACAATATAAACAGCATTAGGCAGAGTGCGCTATATTTATTCACCGCCTCTATATTAATACAAATAAAATCTTTCTGGAGGAGTACAATATAATCATTTACCGCTGCTACAGACCAACTGGGTTCATAGAGATTAATTACAATGTCTATTAACTTAATATTACTTAGCATAATATTACTTGCTTTTTAAAAAATTAAATCAACAAATACTTTTTTTAATTTCTCTTAAAATAGTGTGGGATTTCTTTTCTTTGTATTTTCTGAATAGATTTCCATATTCTATAGCAAATACCTGACATAAATAAATATATTCGTGTGACTTTTTTTCAAAAATATCATTCAAATATCTTATTTTTACATATGGGAATATGACTTAAGTCATTTTAAATAAGGAACCTTTGATTTTCTCTTCAAGTCTGGAGAATATTGGTGGTTGTAATGGGGTGGGCAAGGTGTAAGCCTCATTCTACAACATTATACACTGCACTATATCGTTTTAACTTAGACAAAAGAAATGTCCAGTGAACCATAAACCAGTAGGACTTTTTTAAACTAAGCTTCTGTTTCTTACATGTATGTGTATAAACTAGAAAACATTGAAACAATGGAATAATCTATCATGATACCTTTTTTAATAGTACATTTCATGTAACAAATTCACATTAATCATGTTATTCTCCAGTACATTTTTGTTTTATTACATTGACATTGGACTAGAAAAAAAGTTTAGAAATGATCTATAGTTCATGCTACCTTGCATTCTTACACATTCTTTCAGCAAGAAATAGAACATGAATGGACATTGAACTGTATTTAGGTACAAGTCACAGTTAAATAGATTTTTCAAAAACTCAAACCAGTTTCCTTTTGGTCATGTTTGAATTATTGTAGGTGTCAAGCAATCCTCCACAAAGCTGGAGGCAGGGGTGACATTGTCAGATTTTTTTAAGTCTTTCACAGATTGCTGTTTGAATGTTACGTTGGATTAGGGGGAAATTCCTGTGAAATCAAGATAACTGTTAAAAGTCTAATTTTCTAAATGATATTAATAATTATCTAATGACTGTTAAATATCTAATAAAATAATATGAGACAAAGAGCTTTAAAAAGGGCATCTCGCTATAGTGTGCCCAACGTAAAATAGAAATAGTCAAATCTATTATATAGAATGTGTTCATACCCAAAATTAGACTGATGGCTGTGAATAGGGCGAAACCATACAGTGATTCTGAGAAGTTTAGAAGAGCACCAACTCACCTACAATCCTAAGGATTTCATTAATTTAGTTTTGACTGCAGTCAAACGTTTATTATTCACATGCAAATCTGACCCTCCATTCACTCTGACTCAGCTCAGCAAAGAGGAAATACAACACAATTTGAGACACAATCCACAACTATTTCCCAAAATTTGGAATGTCAATCTTTTAAATCAAGAAAATACTGAAACCGTGCTTGAAATATTATTTCAACAGTCAGAAGCATTGGAGAGTGATGTGGCTTGATGTCTTCCAGCCACTATCTGAGTCTTGACACATTAAAGTCACAACCAAACCTCAAAAAGAAGCTCCAGCTCAACAGACTGGATACATGAAGAAATAAGATAATGCTACATTAATATTATACTCATGAAGACAGGATGATGATAGATCATTAATTTCCATCCTTGGAAGATGTCCTTCACCAAGCAGCTAGGAGTTCACCTTAAAATTGTGTGTGCTCACAATTATCAGATCTATCCAAAATCATCAGGTTTATCCGCTTGGGAAAGATTCTAAGAACAAACCTTGTTACAAAATGTTCTTTCACACATTAAGTACAATTACACATTTCAACCACAGGAGGTCTCCACACTCCCAGAATTTGCACAATGAAACTTTAAGGAAGTTTAGTGCTTTGAATGATCTGCCAACGTGTATTTACATATTAACAGAGCTATATCTAATCTCAAGAAATTTGCTTTTTTTAAAAAATGTATCTACTACTCAACCAGTTTCCCCAGACAGAACCACAAAATACAAATATCTGAAGGGACTCAATATTCCATTTGTCATTGTATTTTTTCTAATCAAAGTGAATGCACTGAAGATTTGCAGAGTCCACTTTTTAATTAAACTGGTCCCACACAACACTCAAATGGTGTTTGTGCGAATACACTTGTGTTTTATGAGACTCCTCTGTCGAGTAAAACCCTTCTCACACTCCGAACAGTGATAAATCTTCTCTCCTTTCCGAATGCACTGATGATTCTGGAGACTCCTCTCTCGAGTAAAACACTTCTCACACTCCGAACACTGATATGGTTTCTCTCCCTTGCGAATACACTGATGATTTTGGAGACTCTTAGGATGAATAAAACTCTTCTCACACTCCAAGCAATGATACGGTTTCTCCCCTGTGTGACTGCGCTGGTGATCTTTAAGGGAATGCATTCGCGTAAACCGCTTCCCACATTCCAGGCACTGATACGGTTTCTCTCCTGTGTGAACACGCAAGTGTGCTTTGAGGGAATTGTATCCAGAAAACCCCTTCCCACACTCTGAACATGAATATGGTCTCTCTCCAGTGTGAACGCGCAGGTGTCTTCGGAGTGTACTCAGATGATTAAAAGATTTCCCACACTCTGGGCACTGATGCGGTTTCTCTCCAGTGTGAACGCGGTGATGTTCTTTGAGACGTATCAGTGTCCTAAAATTCATCCCACACACAGAACAGTAGTAGGGTTTCTCTCCTGTGTGAATGAGCTGGTGTCTTTTAAGACTCAAGTTTCTCCGAAAAGTCTTTCCACAGTGTGAACATGAAAAAGGTTTCTCTCCTGTGTGAATGCGCTGGTGTTCTTGGAGACGAATCAGTACCCTATATCTCATCCCACAAAATAAGCAATGATACGGTTTTTCTCCTGTGTGAATGAGCTGGTGTCTTTGAAGGCTACCCTTTGTAGTAAACCTCATCCAACAATCTGAACAGGAATGTGGTTTTTCTCCTGTGTGAATGCGTTTGTGCCTTTGGAGAATGAGCTTGGTAGTAAAATTCTTCCCACACTCTGAGCAGGAATATGGCCTCTCTTTTCTGCGAATGCACTGGTGTGTTTGGAGATGGACAAGTAGCCTAAAACTAATCCCACATTCTATGCAGTGATAAGGTTTCTCTCCTGTGTGAAGTCGCTGGTGTTCTTGTAGTCGAAAGAGCACCCTAAAACTCATCCCACACTCTAAGCACTGATACGGTTTTTCTCCTGTGTGAATGAGTTGGTGTCTTTGGAGACTACCTTTTGTAGTAAAACTTCTCCCACACTCTGAACAGGAAAACGGTTTTTCTCCTGTGTGAATGCGCTTGTGTCTTTTGAGAATAGGCTTGGTAGTAAAACCCTTCCCACACTCTGAACAGATATAGGGTTTTTCTCCAGTGTGAATGCTCTGGTGTCTTTGGAGAATGAGATTAGTAGTGAAACTCTTACCACACTCGGCACAGGTATACGGTTTCTCTACACTGTGAATGCGCTGGTGTTCTTGGAGATGGATCAATGACTTAAAATTCTCCCCACACACTGAGCACTGATGTAGTTCCTCTCCAGTGTGAATGCGCTGGTGTTCTTGGAGATGAATCAATGACCTAAAATTCTCTCCACACACTGAGCACTGATGTAGTTTCTCTTCTGCATGAATGCGCTGATGTTCTTGGAGATGAATCAATATCCTAAAACTCTTCCCACACTCTGAACAGGAATATGATTTCGCTCCAATGTGAATGAACTGGTGTATACTGAGAGAACTCTGCAAAGTAAAACTCTTCCCACATTCTGAGCAGTCATATGTTTTCCCTTTGTCTGTACTTTTCTGCATTTGTACACTAGGTTTATTATCTTGGAGAGCAGCTGAAGATGTTTCCTGTGAACTGGAGATTCCACACTCCTCATCCTCACATTTAATCTCTTCAGATTTCAACATTGTGGTGTGTTCCTTTTGGATATATTTGTGGAAGTGATGTAGAATTATCCGGGACACTGGGGTCAGGAGAAAACCTGCTGAAGAGGTATTTCTTTTCTATAAAATAAATAAATAAAAAAAAAAAAAAAAAGGAAATGAAATTCAACATTCAACATTAAATTCAAATTCCACATTAAATTCATATGATAAAAGGCTGGAAAGAGAGAAAAAATAATAGATTACATTTACTTTTGACACTACTATGTTTAATGTGTGCTATGAAGACAAAGTTTGTAGAGTAAGTGCTGAACTATAATTGAGGTTGTGTTGCTGGGAGTAGTAAAGTTTGGGAATGTTTCTTTTTTTGCACAACTAATACAATACTGAATAATACTAAAATAGAAATCATTAAAATGAGTAATTAAACAATAAAACAGAGGGGGGGGGAGACATTTACTAATATAACATACAGTATAATTATACATATAGTATAAATATATTCAATATAAATAAGGTCAGCCTACTGTATGACTAACAAATATAGTCAAAGATAAAATTAAAAAAGATCTTACATCACCCTAAGTCAATCAGACATGTCAAAGGAGTCTTATTCAGTATAGTCAAAGAAGAAAGGGTGCCACGCCTTATAAAACATTTCCAATTCCTTTCTTAAAAGGTAGGTGATCTTTTCTAGGGGTATACACTGGTTCATTTCAGAAATCCACATTTGGAAAGGAATATTGGTCTCCAGTTTCCAGGTACAAGCGACACAAATTTTAGCTGCAATTAAAAAGATCTCAGTGAGCCTTATAGCACAACCATTTTTAAGGTCAGAGTTCGTAAAAATTACCCAATAGGCAAACTTTTGGATCCACTGGAAAAGATACCAAAAATCTCAGATAATGTGTTACAAATTCTCTGCCAGAAGTCATGTACTTTAGGGCATGACCATGTACAGTGTAAAAAAGTACCAATAGTAACACCACATCTGAAACAATAGGGGTTAGGAATGTTTCTAAGTGCAGGTTTCACACCTGCACTTTTTGGTCTAGTTAAATTGGACTCTGGTTTGTTTTCACACTTACTGGTTCATTTGGCCAGGTGTGAAATCAGCAATTGCACTCAGATACAGACCACAACAACCATACAAAGACCCTTGAGAAGAGTCTTGGTACCATCCTAAAACACACTCAAGCAGCAGTGTTTAAGATTTCAGGTGAGTGCTTCAAATTAATTTTGATAAATTCGCATTAATCAAGTTCTAGCAAGTATAATTAAGTTCAGCTATAGCTTAGCTTGCACAAAGAACCAAAGTTATGACTGAAATGAACAGGATGAGTTCATCAGCTAATAATGTTGAATGTTTTTAAAGCAGTCTGACTGATTATGTTGCTACATTATGAACTATTATTCATTAGAGAATTTCAGTCAGCAGCTGTATCTCAAATCAAGATGCTCTTTGTTTTGAAGCCTGATTGGCTGTAAACTTATTAATATGAAATCAAATAGTACATTTATCATCTAGGCATATAATAGCCATACTCTTTCTTTCATAACATACAAAAATATGAATCCACATCACAAGCTTTGCATATTGTACTGCACAGCTTTCAATTTATGTGTATTTAAACCAATCATTGCACAAAGTATTTAATCAATGGGTGTTCAGTTAAGAAAATTATGGCTTCTCTATGAATATACCAATAACACTCCTGAATCCTGAAAGAGCTCCTGAGCTCTGAGTGGACATATTTTCCCCCTCCCCCCATTCTACATCTTCCTTCCCAGAGAGAGGAGCTGTCTGCCCCCGTTTCTGAGAGAGAGAGAGAGTGTGTGTCCAAGCCCAGTGTAAACAGCGTGGAAAAGTCTTCCACAGATCTTTACCTTCAGTAAGAGCTCCTGATTTATCTCCAGCACACAGCTCTCCTTCTGCTTCTCCCTCATACACAGACTCTCTCAACAGCACCCGCCCCCTGCGCTGCGATTGGCTGCAGCTTCATACCACCGCTTCCCGATTGGACAGTGACCGATCAGTCCTCGCTGCTGTAGCGGTGTTTCCACTGGAGAGCAGGCGGCAGCAGGTTAGACTGCACTGCTGCTCACACACACTACATTTTAAAGGGACAGCCGCCATTTTACATCAGCTAAATTCCAGTAATTATCAGTGCCCTTGTTCTATACACACTAATCCTCTGATATCAGCTGATCATTAAATACATAAAAGGCATTTAAAACAATTTAAATAGTGATAAAACAACCTGCAATATTAAAATGATTTAAACTATAAAAATGATACAATAAAAGAATGGACAATTAGAATAAAATTATAGAAGCTGTGCAAGAAGTAAAGGAATATTCAGCTGGTTCAATCCCTTCATTCCCTCCAATGTCATCATTTGAATGGACTGAAATCTTTTTCTGAATTGATCAATAGTGATAATTATCCCTATATAAAATATTGCCATTGTCAGTTTTAAAAGAAAATTCTAAAATTCATTCTAAAGTGTGTAGAGTGGATATTCCAAATGGTTTTAATTTCATCATCATCTTCTTATCCGCTTTTCCATTTCAGGGTCGCGGTGATGGTTTAAATTTGAAAGTTTTTATTTCTTTGAAAATCTGACACAATGACCATAATCAAAAAAATATATATATATGATCCACAGTTCAGTGAAGGCTCTGCTCCGGAGACCAAATATTTTACTTGTTTCTAAACACAAGAAGAGTCACTTCGCACCAATTCTTCCTCAATAGCTGGAGATGGACATGTACCTTTTCTCTTATTGTTTCTTTAATTGTTTCTTCTGACCCCACCAAACAATATTAATTCACATCCTTGCCCATATCCAGTGTGTTTCACACAATGATTGTCACAATGAATAAATACATTTCTACATTTAAGTGGCATAAATTGTTCCAATTTTTTTCCCCTCATCTGTCTGAAGGACCACAGTGGCTTGTCCAATACTATAGGAAATCAACCACATGCATACCCAATATAAGATATTTTACTATGATAAATATTAATTTAGGGTGGCACGATGGTGCAGCAGGTAGTGTCCCTGTCACAGCTCCAGGGTCCTGGAGGTTGTGGGTTTGAATCCTGCTCTGGGTGACGTGAGGAGTCTGTGAGGAGTGTGGTGTGTTCTCCCCGTGTCCTCGTGGGTTTCCTCTGGGTGTCCCAGTTTCCTCCCGCTCCAAAACCACAACGATTAGCCGAGTCTCTGACCAACACTCATGGTGTCGTGCTAAACACAGCCCCAGAAACACACACAAATGGAGAGTGTTTTCTGGTTCATGAACCAGTTTGTGTCGGTGGAAAAGGTTCCAAATTTAGTTCATTAACTGGAATGTGAAATATTTCTAAACTAACAACAGATGGTGTAATAGCACCACCTTAAGTTCTCTCTGTGAAATACGGCTGAATTAACAGTTCCTACTTGCGCGTTTCAAGATTAGGTGTCAGTCAGTAAGAGAAAATTCCCCTTCTAGGTCGGCCCAGTAGGTGGTCCGGCAAAAATACATCAGTGTGTGTTGGTTGGTATTGAACTGTTTCTTCTATTGGCCTTTGTGTTATGACCCGATCTACACCAATTAATTTTATTTATCTGCCATTCTTTTTGGCGCAGCAGGTAGTGTTGCAGTCACACAGCTCCAGTGACCTGGAGGTTGTGGGTTCGATTCCCGCTCCGGGTGACTGTCTGTGAGGAGTTGGTGTGTTCCCCCATGTCCGCGTGTGTTTCCTCCAGGTGCTCCGGTTTCCTCCCACAGTCCAAAAACACACGTTGGTAGGTGGATTGGTGACTCAAAAGTGTCCGTAGGTGTGAGTGAATGTGTGTGTTTGTCTGTGTTGCCCTGTGAAGGACTGGCGCCCCCTCCAGGGTGTATTCCCGCCTTGCACCCAATGAATCCAGGTAGGCTCTGGACCCACCGCGACCCTGAACTGGATAAGCGGTTACAGATAATTAATGAATGCCATTCATTTGTATTCAACTGGTTTGAAATGTATATCCCCTTGTCCTTTTTGCACTACACAGGAGAGAACACCCCCCCCCTCCAAACACACACACACACACACACACAGTTAAAAAGTAACTATGTAATATTTACTCTGAGTAAATTTGAAGTGCACTACGTTTTACTTTTAAATGAGTACATTTTTAGACTGGTAATTTTACTTATACTTGAATAAAATTTAATCAAAGTAACAGTACTTTTTTCTTAAGTAGAATCTTTAGTAATCTTTCCACCTCTGTTAATATGTTACCATTACAGTTTTTCTTGTCTTATGGGGTTGTTGACTGCAGCGTATATTTTGGTTAATTTCTCCTGTAAATTGTTGAAGGAAACACTCATTGGGTTGGTCCAATTTGAAATAATGCTGTGCACAATCTTCAAGAGGACTGCGGGGTTGACGAACACAGGTCAAGATTGGTGCAGGACTGACCATCTGACCTCTACAATTTTGAAGCTGTTAGTCACATATAAACCTCTCTACCTCTGAAGTTGTTGATCAAAACCTGAAAGATCTTCAACATTAAATTCTGCAGCTGCTGACTAAAGACTCCAATCTTTAGTTCTCAGCTCTCCAATATGTTAGATCAGAGTAAATGCTATAAATCCCAATTCTGAAACTGTTTGAAGGGTAAGCTCCCCAGTTGTCCCCAGAAAAGTTCAAACCATGTGATTGTCCTCATTTTGCTGCATCCAGGAAGCTGGATTACAGTACAATGGACCTTAAATATAATAAATTTTGCACTTGTAATAACACTTGTAATTGCACTTGGAGATGGTCCCATACCCTTTCTCTTGAACATGCTGGTCTCTACTTATTTCTTCGGATCTCACCAGACAATTTTCATTTGTTGTCTTGCAATGCTGGACATGCTCCACACAATGATGGTCACAATGAGTTTCTCTGTTTAAGTTGTCTGAATGGTTTAGACTGAAGGTATGCCACACTAAAAACACTAATTAGACATTTATGGATAGAAATGATGTATGACCTTGTGGAATGCTTTCAGGTTGCAGTAGTTGATGCAGCAACAGGTTGTGTTAAATGACATCAGGTTTTCAAAGTTATCTTGAGCCAAGGCTAAATTTATCCCAGTAACACGACAGATTCGTATGCATTACTGTCTGAGGGCTTGAAGGTCACACGCATCTGACAATGGTTTCTGGCCTCGCTGTACACAGATTGAGATTTCAACTAATTTCCTAATCTTTCACAGTATTATATAAAAGCAGGTCATGAAATATCTATATTTTGGCAACTTTGTTGAGAAATGTTCTTTTTGGAAATTCTCTTAGGAGGGTTGTCAAAAGTGATATGCATTTTCTGGACAATATGTTAATAACAAAATATTACTTATTACACACTTTTATTTGTGAATTAAATTATTTACTTTTATATACTTTTATTTGTGAATTATTGTACCCTTCTCAAATTTTAAAGTGGGCTTTAATTAAAAAAAATTCGCAGTTTGTTAATATTTACAAAGTACAATGCAGTTGGACACTTGAAAATTGGAAATTTGTCCATTCTAAATTTGTCCGTTTAAAAAAACAAACAAAAAAAAATATTTTTTTTCTTTTTGCATTTTGCAAAATGTGCAAATGTGATTTGTATATCCTAAGAGAATATAACACAATTTGACAAGCAATAAATAGAGAAATAGTAATTTAAATGTCCATGGCATTGGAGAAGGATGTGGCTGGAGTTTTCCAACTTCTTTACACACTGATTACACACAGCTACAGCTCAATGAGCTGGAAAAGTCAATATTATACTGATCAAGAAACAATAATCACGGTAGATTATTCATTTCCATGCTTTGAAGATATGTCTTTCACCAAGTTTTTGCAGAGTTGAATTTCCAAACCTTCAAACACTCTTGCTATCGTTTTTTTCATCAGGTTCATCGACAAACATCAGCTTCATCTGCTCACAGAAATGTCAGAGGAAAGTCACCTGCTACAAAACTTGCTTCTCCATGTTGAATTACACACCTCTCTCACAGAAGTCTCCAAATCTCCAAAGGATAGACAATGAAGCTTTGAGGAAGTTTTTTGTCTTGAAGGATGTGTCAGGGAATAATAATTAACAGAGCTAAGAGATTATTGTGTATTCATCAATAAAAATAGTTTCTGTTCTACTTAAAACAAGTGTGACACTAAAAATGTCAGTCAGCAGCATGAAAAAACTCAAAGTTTTGACTTCTTTCTTAATACATTTATGCATCTTTAAATCTATGCTTCTAAAGGTACTCTGCACACTCTGTGTGGTGTTATTGTGTTCTGTGTGACAACACTGATGTTTTTAGAGATTATTCGGTGTAGTAAAACACTTCCCACAATGAGCACAGATACGGTTTCTCTCCAGTGTGAGTGCGCTGGTGTCTTACGAGACTACTCCGTGTAGTAAAACTCCTGTCACACTCTGAGCACTGGTACGGCTTCTCTCCTGTGTGAATGCGATGATGTATTTGCACATGACCAAGTTGAGTAAAGCACTTCCCACACACCGAACAGGAATACGGTTTCTCTCCAGTGTGAATGCGCTGGTGTCCCTTGAGAGAACTGTGATCATTAAAACTCTTTCCACACTCTAAACACTGATAGGGTTTCTCTCCTGTGTGAATGCGTAGATGACCTTTGAGATTACTCTGATTATTAAAGCTCTTCCCACACTCCGAGCACTGATACGGTTTCTCTCCAGTGTGAATGTGGTGGTGGCGTTGCAGATTTTTCAGTTGAGTAAAACTCTTCCCACATTCTGAGCACTGATACGGTTTCTCTCCTGTGTGAATGCGTTGGTGTTCTTGCAGACTACGGAGTTCAGTAAAACTCTGTCCACACTCTGTACAGTGATACGGTTTCTCTCCTGTGTGGACGTGCTGGTGTATTTGAAGATTTCTCCGTCTAGTAAAACTTTGCCCACATTCGGAACAAGAATACGGTTTCTCTCCTGTGTGAATGCGCTCATGTCTTTTAAGAGAGCTTTGATGTGTAAAACTCCTCCCACACTCTGAGCACTGATACGGTTTCTCTCCTGTGTGAATGCGCTGGTGTTCTTGGAGAGTACTCTGTTGACCAAAATGATGTCCACACTCTAGACAGGGATATGGTTTCTCTCCTGTGTGAATACGCTGGTGTGTTTGGAGATTACCCTGTCGAGTAAATCTTTGTCCACACTCTGAGCACTGATATGGTTTCTCTCCTGTGTGAATGCGCTGATGTTGTTTGAAATAATTCTGAGTAAAACTCTTTCCACACTCTGCGCAGTCAGAAGTTTTAACTTTGTCTGTATTATTCTGTGTGTGCCCGCCAGATGGGTTAGTGTAAACAGCACTCAAAAATGTTTCCTGAGAACTGGAGCTTCCGCACTCCATATCCTCGCGTTTAATCTCTCCTGGTTTCAACATTGTGATATATTCCTCTTGGCGATATTTCTTGTGGTATTTGTGGAAGTGAAGTAGAACAGTCTTGGACGCTAAGAGCAGGTGAAAATTGCAGAGAGTCTTTTTTTCTTTTCTGGAAGTGAAAATGGAAATGGAATATGAAATTCCAATTCAACAATAATAGCAAAGTGGTAATGGTATTATATTCAGTTACAAATGAGTTTGACACTATAGTTTATTAGAACTGGCATCAATATGACAGTGCCAGCACCAGTCAAATATAATAACTCTGGACTATACACTATACTATACACTGTCAGAATAAGTGTCTCTGTGGTGGTACCCTCAAGGGACCCTCAGTACATTCAATTAGGAACAGAAGTGTACCTTATTCTATATTAACTGTAGATATTAAAGTTGTGCTGATTTAATTCACCCCGTTTCATCTCCAGGACTTTTACTGTTTTCTTTTATTCTCCACAGTTGTATAATGAAAGATTACAGAGATCCCCCTGTCCTTCTGGAGAAGAGAATGTAATGAACCTTAAGGGAACACAACTAGACTTTAACTCTACTGCTGTACCTTTAAAGATACACTACACTATTTGTACCTTTAGTGACAGTAATGTACTTGTAGAGTACTTTTTTCCCCTGAGAATGTAACAACATATGATTATGTATTTGTGGTGATTTTTGTCCCTTCAGGCAGTGGGACAGACATGAGGTTTCAGACCACATAACTCACTTCTCTGACATTAAGGCAGCAGAAACAGTACTGGCTTTCATGCACAGAGGAGTGTAGTCTGATGGAAGCTCTTTATGAATGTAACAAACCATAGTTACACTGAAAATATTTCACAAATTGCACAAATGTGAATACTGCTACTCAGATTATTACTGTCTCTGACAGCACAGAGTCTGTACATTGTATGCTGTGTGTATAATGAACATATATACAGGTGTTTTTCTATTTTATGGACACTCTATGCATCAACATACTACTAGAAACTGTTATGCTACATAGTGTATACTGTATATATGTATGCTAGGACGGTTCAGCACACACATCATTAATTTATATTCGTTTCTGACAGAAAGAGAGCCCAGTGTAAGCAGTGTGGAAAAGTCTTCCACAGATCTTTACCTTCAGCAAGATCTCCTGATTTATCTCCAGTACACAACTCTCCTTCTGCTTGTCCCTCACACACAGTCCCTCTCCACAACACCCGCCCCCTGCGCTGCGATTGGCTGCAGTTTCACACCACCCGCTCTCTGATTGGACAGTGACCGATCAGTCCTCGCTGCTGTAGCTGTGTTTGCTCAAGGTTAGACTGCCCTGTTGCTCACACACACTGCATTTTAAAGGGACAGGGGCCGTTTTATTTAAAAAAAAAAACATTAACACAATATCTTTCGCTTATGGAACATTAAAGCAACCCTAAGATTTGGGACTGTCCTGAAATCAAGGGAGTGAGGTGTTCGTCCCTCCTCCAAAAGTTACATAGTGCAGTTTCTGTAGTACTGAGCCTGGAGTAGCAACAACAGAGGCACTAGAGGTGTTTTTACAGATTCTATAGTGCCGTCCTCCAAAGACTCCTCCATAGGAGCCAGCAACTCTCTGCCAGTGTATGGACTAATGAGGCTTTGGGGGTTATACCACTGGAAATAGTAAAAGATCTTACATTAAACTTTACTGTCCTCACTGAAATGGAGGGAAAAAGCCCTGGACAAATTTAAGCTCAGGTTCAATTCTTTATTGCCTGATTAGTCAGTATTTCACAAAGAGGATTTTTTGGATGCTGCTCAAGCACAACAACAAAATACATTCATAAACAACTTTAATGCTCACAAAAAACAAAAACAAAAAAAATTAAAAACATGAAAAAGAAAAATTAAGACAAAGGTGACTGTCTGCGAGGAGTGTGGTGTGTTCTCCCCGTATCTGCGTGGGTGCCCTGAACTGGATAAAGGTTACAGACAATGAATGAATGAATGAATGAGTGAGTCTCAACTGATCCTTCTTTACATCAGTCACTAGTAAGTCTGACACCTAGTGGCCTGGATGTGTCAGAGGTTCTGTTTTAAACATTGTTATCCACATGTTGGCAATAGTAGACAGTACATTAATTTTCCAGTTGTTTGTTTGCTGATCCACTCTTAGGAGCACAAACTCCTCTTTTCGCCAGACAGGTCCCTTTTTTTTTAATCGCAGAAAATGTCTGAGATTTCTGCTGTCTGCAGTCTTTCCACCACCCCAGTTCTTTCACTAAGCTCTAAATTCTTCCTTGAAGACTAGAACTGGGACAGATGTCCCTTCAAGAGCCTGTAAGGGTGTAGGACGGTATGACTTAAACACAATTCATTGGATTTCAGCTGAGCCGAATAACCTTACAGTGTTTTACAAAAGCCTTGAACAGAACTGTGTTGAAAGTTAAGGTGATTTTTCCCTAAGTGTTTCTGTGACCCACAACACTATATACACATCAGACTGCAGATTATACACATCAGACTGCAGACTATATACACTTCAGAGAGCACATTATATGCACATCAGTGTGTAGACTATATAAACATCAGACTGTAGACTATATACACATAAGACTGCACACTATATACGCGTCAGACTGCAGACTATATACACGTCAGACTACAGACTATGTACACACCAGACTGCAGACTATATGTACATCAGACTGCAGAACATATACACAAAAGCCTTCAACAGAACTGTGTTGAAAGTTATGGTAATTTATCCCTAAGTGTTTCTGTGACCCACAAGCTTGTAATTTTCTGTTCTATGTTTAAAAATGAAAATGATCTCGTCTGTCTTTATGACACAAATACTGCAGACAATATACACATCAGAGTGTAGAATATATACACATCAGACTGCAGACTATATACACATCAGACTGCACACCATATACGCGTCAGACTGCAGACTATATACACATCAGACTGCAGACTACAGGGTGGGCCATTTATATGGATACACCTTAATAAAATGGGAATGGTTGGTGATATTAACTTCCTGTTTGTGGCACATTAGTATATGGGAGGGGAGAAACTTTTCAAGATGGGTGGTGACCATGGTGGCCATTTTGAAGCCAGCTATTTTGGATCCAACTTTTGTTTTTCCAATGGGAAGAGGGTCATGTGACACATCAAACTTATTGGGAATTTCACAAGAATAACAACGGTGCTTGGTTTTAACGTAATTTATTTACAGGTTTCTGACCTCGTATGAAATGTGTTCAGTGTTGCCCAATGTGTTGGATTGTCTTCTCCCACTCTTCACACACTGATAGCAACACTGCAGGAGAAATGCTAGCACAGGCTTCCAGTATCCGTAGTTTCAGGTGCTGCACATCTCATATCTTCACATCATAGACCATTGCCTTCAGATGACCCCAAAGATAAAAGTCTAAGGGGGTCAGATCGGGAGACCTTGGGGGCCATTAAGATGGCCTACGATGACCCATCCACTTTCCAGGAAACTGTTCATCTAGGAATGCTCGGACTTGACACCCATAATGTGGTGGTGCACCATCTTGGAATGTGCCAGCTTCAGTGCATAAAGAGGAAACACATCATCATGTAGCAATTTCACATATCCAGTCAATCAATCATTCATTCATTATCTGTAATCGCTTATCCAATTCAGGGTCATGGTGGGTCCAGAGCCTACCTGGAATCACTGGGCGCAAGGTGGGGAATACACCCTGGAGGGGGCGCCAGTCCTTCACAGGGCAACACAGACACACACACACATTCACACCTACGGACACTTTTGAGTCACCAATCCATCTACCAATGTGTGTTTTTGGACCGTGGGAGGAAACCGGATCACCTGGTGGAAACCCACGCGGAGAAAACACCAACTCCTCACAGACAGTCACCTGGAGCAGGAATCAAACCCACAACCTCCAGGTCCCTGGAGCTGTGTGACTGCCACACTACCTGCTGCGCCACCGTGCTGCCTAGCAATCATTCATTCATTATCTGTAACCGCTTATCCAATTCAGGGTCGCGGGGGGTCCAGAGCCTACCTGGAATCATTGGGCACAAGGCGGGAATACACCCTGGAGGGGGCACCAGTCCTTCACAAGGCAACACAGACACATACATTCACACCTACGGACACTTTTGAGTCGCCAATCCACCTACCAACGTGTGTTTTTGGACTGCGGGAGGAAACCGGAGCACCCGGAGGAAACCCACGCGGACACGACGAGAACACACCAACTCCTCACAGACAGTCACCCGGAGCGGGAATCGAACCCACAACCTCCAGGTCACTGGAGCTGTGTGACTGCGACACTACCTGCTGCGCCACCGTGCCGCCCGCCTATCAATCAATCAAAAGTCGTCACAAAGCAGCTTTACAGAGATCCAGGTCCAAGCCTCTTATGAGCAAGCCAAGGGCAACAGTGGCAAGGAAAAACTCCCTCAGCACACGAGGAATAAACCTTGGAAGGAACCAAGACCCATACGGGGAATCCATCCTCCTCGAATCGACACCAGTGAGACACAACAGAGAACAGAACAGAAGTAAAAGTGAAATGATGACAGATGAAGGAGTTATAGTAATGTGAATGTAGAATATTAATGATATATGAGTCTGAGGAAGGAGGAGGTGATTAGGGATTCTGTGCGAGTTAAAAGTAGGTGCAGAGTTAATTTGAGATAAAACAGCATGATAGTGTAGATGAGACAAGGTCAGGATCTTGTACAGGATACACAGGGGCTGGATCAGGGCAAAAAGCATGAGAGAGACAGGAGAAAGAAAACCAGACAAAGGGAACAAATAAAAATACAGAGGTTAGTAGGTTCATGGTAAAGAACGGGCAAAATTGTCCACGAAAAAAGCTTCCACAGGCAAAAGAACCAAGCCACAGACAGCGGTTACCAGAAAGCTAACTAAAAAAGCTGTAGCTATGGTAGTATGACAGGGTTAATCTAGAACAGTGATAATATGAAAACCAGCTTGAACACTAATAGAGAAGGAGTAACCTGAAAGTGGGTGATTAACCAAAAGCTTGTTTGAAAAGGTAGGTTTTTAATCTAGATTTAAAGATTGAGAGTGTGTCTGAGCCCCGAACAATAACCGGAAGTCTATTCCAGAGTTGAGTAGCTTTGTGAGAAAATGCTCTTTCTCCTGCAGTGTTTTTCTTAATGTGAGGAACAACGAGTAGATGGGCATCCTGTGAACGAAGTGTACGTGATGGGAGATAAGGTCTGAGACGTTCAGTAAGATACTGCGGGCCTAAACCATTTAGAGATTTATAAGCTAAGAGGAGTATTTTATAGTCAATGCGAAATTTTACGGGTAGCCAGTGTAGGGACGACAGAACTTGGGTGATATGGTTGAATTTTCTAGCTCTAGTGAGCACCCTGGCTGCTGCATTTTGAACTAACTGGAACTTGTGTAACGCTTTGCACGAGCTGCCTGCCAGGAGCGCTTTGCAATAGTCTAGACGAAGTTATAAAAATATGCACTAGTTTCTTTGCATCTTTTAAGGATAAGATGCCAAATATTCGCAATATTGCGTAGGTGGAAGAAGGCAGTTTTGACTGTATTGGATATATGAGTATCAAATGTGAGAGTCGAATCAAAGGCCACCCCTAAATTTTTAATGATGGTATTGTGTCTTACTGTTGAATTATCAAAATTAATAGTAGCATTTCTGAGTGAATGTTTCTGAGTATCTGTACCTAGTAACAAGACCTCAGTTTTATCAGAATTTAACATGAGAAAATTTTGCATCATCCAGTCCTTAATCCAGTCCTAACAGTGGAATTGAATACCATGCTTATGGATTAGTCTACCCAGTGGCAGGATGTAGAGTGTGAACAATACAAGGCCAAGCACCGATCCTTGTGGAACACCATATTTAACTAAAGTATGATTAGAGGATTTATTATTCAGATAAACAAATTGGTAGCGGTCAGATAAATAGGATCTGAACCAAGAGAGGGCAGATCCTTTCATTCCTACCAGATTTTCCAGCCTATCAAGAAGCATCACATGATCTATGGTATCAAACGCTGCACTAAGGTCAAGCAGCACCAGAATAGAGATATAGCCCTTATCATGTGAAAGGAGTAAGTCATTAGTTACTCTTGTTAGAGCTGTTTCTGTGCTGTGATTTGGTCTAAATCCAGACTGAAAAATGTCATGAATGTCATTGTTTTGTAGGTAAGAGCACAACTGCTGTGACACGACTTTTTCTAGAATCTTAGCAAAAAAGGGAGGTTTGATATTGGCCTGTAGTTTGCAAGCACAAGAGGGTCAAGATTGGGTTTTTTAATAATTGGTTTGATTACTGCTAGTTTCAGAGGTTTATCCAATGTTGAGGGATGAGTTTATTATTGTGAGCAATGGTCTAATGACTTTAGGTATATCCATCCATCCATTATCTGTAACCGCTTATCCAATTTAGGGTCGCGGGGGGTCCAGAGCCTACCTGGAATCATTGGGCGCAAGGCGGGAATACACCCTGGAGGGGGCGCCAGTCCTTCACAGGGCAACACAGACACACACACATTCACTCACACCTACAGACACTTTCGAGTCGCCAATCCACCTGCAACATGTGTTTTTGAACTGTGGGAGGAAACTGGCGCACCCAGAGGACACACCAACTCCTCACAGTCACCCGGAGCGGGAATTGAACCCACAACCTCCAGGTCCCTGGAGCTGTGTGACTTCAACACTACCTGCTACGCCACCGTGCCGTCTCTCTAAATTGTTTAGTCTTGACTGGTGCAACACAATCTAGGTTTGTACACACTAAAGTTTGTAGGTTGTTTGTAATGAGCTCAAGGTCATTAGGATGAGTTGGAAAAGAAATGGTGGTAAGGTCTGGAAGGTTTTTGATAAAATCAAAAGTGTTGAGGATGTTATAATGAGCTTTCTAATATAGCGTGGCTGTGGACAGATATCAAAGTTTAACACAATTTCATATATGATTAGATGGTGATCAGAGATGGTCTCATGTAGCGAGAGATTGGATAGATTATTTATCTCAATGCCCCACGTTAACACTAGGTCCAATGTGTGTTTGCATTGATGAGTGGGCCCAGTGACATTCTGAGTGAACACTAGCGCATCCAAAATTGATTCAAATGCAATTTTAAGTGGATCATGATCCTTCTCAAAATGAATATTGAAATCACCAACAACTAAGGCCTTTTCTGAAACGATAACTACACTTGGGGAAAAAATCAGCAAATTCACAAAGAAATTCTGTTGAAGGGCCAGGAGGACCATAGATTGAGATGAGCATAAAAGAGTGCTTCCTTTTGGATGCAGTAACTTTAAGAGTAAGCACTTCAAAGGATTTAGTGTTATAACCAGATTTTTGTGTTGTGTCTATGGTAGGGTTATAAATTTTGGCTACTCCACCATCATGACCCGATGTTCGTGGGCAACTGTAATAGCTGAAGCCAGGGGGAGTGGACTCATTTAGGGCAATGTATTCATAGGGTTTAGCCCATGTTTCACAGAGACATAATGCATAGAGTTTGTTATCAGTAATAATATTACTAATGATATTAATTATTAATAAAAGAATAAATAAATTAATTAATTACTAATAAATAATATTAATTAATTAATTAATATATTAATAATATTATATATATTATAATATTTTCACACAGCTCCAGGGGCCTGGAGGTTGTGGGTTCGATTCCCGCTCCGGGTGACTGTCTGTAAGGAGTTGGTGTGTTCTCCTCTTGTCCGTGTGGGTTTCCTCGGTTTCCTCCCACAGTCCAAAAACACACGTTGGTAGGTGGATTGTCGACTCAAAAGTGTCCGTAGGTGTGAATGTGTGTGTGTGTCTGTGTTGCCCTGTGAAGGACTGGCGCCCCCTCCAGGGTGTATTCCCGCCTTGTGCCCAATGATTCCAGGTAGGCTCTGGACCCACCGCGACCCTGAATTGGATAAGCGGTTACAGATAATGAATGGATGAATGAATGAACAGTGGATTAGTAAACGATGAAGACAACACACTAGGATAAGCAATGCCAAAAAAATATGTAATAGAGATTGTAAATAAATGTCTAAAAGACTAAATAAAAAGCGACAAACAGCAAACAATTTCAAATCGAGCACGCGACCGGTCAGCCGGAAGTGACGTACCTGTTTCCTGTGGCCTTGAGGTTTCCATTGATGAAGAATGGCCCCACTATCTTTGTACCCCATATACCACACCATACCATCAGGATGTGCAGCACCTGAAACTACGGATACTGGAAGCCTGTGCTAGTATTTCTCCTGCGGTGTTGCTATCAGTGTATGAAGAGTGGGAGAAGAGGGTTGCATTGACATTCCAACACAATGGGCAGCACTTTGAACACATTTTATAAGTGGTCAGAAACTTGTAAATAACTCATGAAAAAATAAAGTTATGTTAAAACCAAGACTATATACACATCAGTCTGTAGACTTTATACACATCAGACTGCAGACTATATACACATCAAACTGCAAACTATATACACATCAGTACTACAGACTATATACACATCAGACTGCAGATTTTATATAGATCAGACTGCAGACTATATACATGTCAGATTGCAGACCATATACACATCAAACTGCAAACTATATACACATCAGTACTACAGACTATATACACATCAGACTGCAGATTTTATATAGATCAGACTGCAAACTATATACACATCAGAGTGTACAATATATACCCATCAGACTGCAGACACATCAGTCTTTAGACTATATACACATCAGTACTACAGATTATATACACGTCAGACTGCAGACTATATACACTTCAGACTGCAGACTATATACACATCAGACTGCAGACCATATACACATCAGACTACAGACTATATACACACCAGACTGCAGATTTTATACACATCAGAGTACAGATTATTTACACGTCAGACTGCAGAATATATACACATCAGACTGCAGACTATATACACATCAGTACTACAGACTATATACACGTCAGACTGCAGATTTTATACACGTCAGACTGCAGAATATATACACATCAGACTACAGACTATATACACATCAGACTGCAGATTTTATACACGTCAGACTGCAGACCATATACACATTAGAGTGTAGACTATACTATATACACAACAGACTGCAGTCTACATAAACATCAGACTGTAGACTATATACACATAAGACTGCAGATTTCATACATGTCAGACTGCAGACTATATACACATCAGACTGCACACTTTATACACATCAGGCTGCACACTTTATACACATTAGAGTGTAGACTATACTATATACACAACAGACTGCAGTCTACATAAACATCAGACTGTAGACTATAGACACATCAGACTGTAGACTGTAGACACATCAGACTGCAGACCATATACATATCAGACTGCAGACCATATACATATCAGACTGCAGACCATATACACATCAGACTATAGACTATATAACCATCAGACTGTAGACTATATACATATCAGACTGTAGACTAGACTATATACACTTCAGACTGCAGAACATATACACATCAGACTGCAGACCATATGCACAAAAGAAAGCAGACCATATACACATCAGACTGCAGACCATATACACATCAGATTGCAGACCATATACACATCAGATTGTAGACTATATACACATCAGACTGCAGACTATATAGTCATCAGACTGTAGACTATATACATGTCATACTGTGGAGTATATATATGTCAGACTGTAGACTATATAAACATCAGACTATAGACTAGACTATATACACATCAGACTGCAGATTATATACACATCAGGCTGAAAACTATATACACATCAGACTGCAGACTATATACATATCAGACTACATCAGACTGCAAACTATATACACATCAGACTGCAGAGTATATACACATCAGACGGCACATTTTATACACATCAGAGTGTAGACTATAGTATATACACATCAGACTGCAGACTATATAAACATCAGACTGTAGACTAGACTATATTCACATCAGACTGCAGACCATGTACACATCAGACTATAGACTATATAACCCTCAGACTGCAGACTAGACTATATACATATCAGACTGCAGACCACATACACATCAGACTGCAGACCATATACACATCAGGCTGCAGACCATATGCACATCAGGCTGCAGACCATATGCACATCAGGCTGCAGACCATATACACATCAGACTGTAGATTTCTTTACCAATATCTGTCCACCCCCACTCAGGTGTTTCTCGGTCAATATCTGTCCCCCCCCACTCAGGTGTTTCTCTGCCAATATCTGTCCACCCCCACACAGGTGTTTCTCTGTCAATATCTGTCCACCCCCCACACAGGTGTTTCCGGGTCAATATCTGTCCACCCTCACTCAGGTGTTTTCTGCCCCATGCCCCATCCTGCCACAAGTGTCCTCTTTTTGAAAATCAAAATATGGTCAGCTCTAGTATAAAGTGATTCATGCAGGAACTACTGTTAGATTCTTCATCTAATGTTAGTTTGATCCAGAAAAACTTGGTAAAAATTACTTATTACTCCTTTAGAAATAATCCAATGGTTCTTTATTTTATGATAAACATTTAGTTGATAAATCACTTTCCATAAAATGGTCTGAAAGGTTCTTTAAGGAACGAAAAGTGAATCTTTATTGACATCATTTTGAAAAATTACTTTTTTATACTTATAAACTGACAGGTTAATAAATGAGGCCTGAACTTCGCCTTGCCTTTGACCATTTTAATCCCTGCCTCAGCAAGAAAAAAGGAGAAATACCACACCCACATCGCACACAGCCTGGAGATAACGGCAGTGTCTCAATATTCCAGTGATGCAGTTACGTTTACACTTAGCAAAAAATAAAGGAACCTAAACTTGCAAATCATCACCACCAGAATACAACCCCCATCTCCCTCACTAACGGTACAGAAGGAGGAGAAAACAACTTGATAATTTACTACAGATCATCTCTTAATTTCATGACCACTCACATATAGCTCCATAAACATTTATATAAGCTCATTAAATGCATCAGTCAACTGCTTTAGTCAGATTCAGTTGAGTTTAGTCAGTTGAGGTTATAGTTGTTGGTGTAGGTTTAAATCTGATCTGTGGACACATGCGAGTCCATCACCTTTGATATCACATCTCATCTTCGTACCCTTTTATGGAAAAAGTGTACTCAAAGTATGTTATTTTGTAACCATTAATTTGTACTAAATTACTTCTAATTCATTCATCGCCTGTAACCCTTATCCAGTTCAGGGCAGCAGTGGGTCCAGAGCCTACCCGGAATCACTGGGCGCAAGGTGGGAACACACCCTGGAGATGTGTTCATTCATAATGAATGAATGAATGAATAATTGTAAACAGAGTGTGTGTTTGAAGTGGTGTGACTCTTCTAGTCGTTACGGTTCAGGTTTAGCGTTCCAGGAAACTCACAGACTAATCACGTGTTTCTGCATATCACACGTGAGGCTCCTCAGCCAATCAGATCTGTGCATTATGATAAGCCCTGTGACTCCAGTGAGTGACACACAGAGGACATGGTCCAGACACGCTCTCCAGGGGTCGGTAAAAACAGCCCAAGGGACAAGATAAATGCTCTTTTGGGAGACTTTCAGGACGACGGTGTTGTGTGAGTTAAAGCCAGAAATTTTAAGAAATGGGGAACTATTACCTGTTAAAATTCTCATGATGCTGAACATGGATCCTGTTTACAGATAAAGTCCCACCCTCCAGCAATAAGAGGCAATCAGATCGCTGGTTATGGAAAAGCAGTAAACCGCAACTTCAAAAGTCATTAGGGATATTATTTAAAATATGTTTTTTTTTTCAAATTCATTGTTTTATTTGTAAATTTTGCTTGAAATGGGAAAAGGACAGTTTATTTAGAGTTTTTGTTATTCATAATTTTTAATAAATCTTGTTGAAGTATGTTGAAATGTAGTTGAAAGTGTAATTTGATTTGAAATTTGGTGTTAGCGACACAAAATGATGCTACAACTATGAGGCTGTTTTAATGTACAGGACGTGGCACTGATCATGTGCAGATTATACACTATTTTCTAGACCTTGGGTTGGGAAAACTTTCTTTACCTGGACCTTAATGAGTTTTAATTAATTGCACTTGGTATAGGACATGTGTCTGCAGTACATGCACCTTAAAATACTGGCAAACACTGATTATACAAGTATCTAAAAACTTATGGACACAGATACCAGGCTGACTGGAAGTGCTAAAAATACGGGAAGAGTTGCGTAAGAGCACAGTGCCTCTGCCAAAGTCAATACAGTACTTATATTTTTTTAAGAAAACATAGCTGTGAAGAGAATAAACAAATTGGTGCAAATTGGTTAAATTATTCACTACCTTTACTAACACTGCTCAGAATAATAGTGCACAATACAGTGATCCAGATTTTGCAGGCTGTGGCAGTTGCAGAAGCAAAATCCAGAGTGTGGGAAGAGTTTGGAGAGGCCATGGAGAATGACTTCAGGGTGGCATCAAAGAGGTTCTAGGAAACAGTCCGACAATTATCAGGGCATCACACTTCTCATATAGTGCATTATACAGTGATCCAGATTTTCCAGTGTAGGGAATAGTGCATTATACAATGATCCAGATTTTCCATTGCACTAAAACCACATGCCCAAAATTGTGCATGTTCATTATTCCTTAAACAATTCACTATTCCCTATACAGTTCACTGTATATTGCACTAATCCATACAGTGGGAAAATCTGAATCACTGTATAATAGTGTTCACTTCACTGGAAAATCTGGATCACTGTATAGAGCACTGTTCCCTGTATCCTCCTGACAAACTTACAAAGCTGCACTTAAACCTTAGATACAAACTGGTATTTGTGTTAAAAATTAGTAATCAATTAAATAATATAAAAGAAATGCTAATTTTGCAGATCTGAACACAGAGGCCTTTTTACACATGGCCATCCTCATGGACCCCCTCTATGGAGGATAAATATTTATTTGAAAATCTTTCACCTTAGATGCACTATAAAATAATATATAATAATAATAATTTAATACATTTAAATGCAAGATTTATCCTCCTCTTATTCACTGTAAAATTTGATTCACTGGACCATTTTTATATCCTCCATTCCTTCTGTAACAACTGAAAATATTGAAGTAAATATGAATATCTTTATTATAAGTTTGTATATAAGATAAATTTGGGGACTCATTACCGTTAGAGGGCCAAGTCATTTATCAGTAAGGTCAGGGTTGTGAAACAGGAAGCGGCCCTCAGTTCTCTGTAATAGACAGAGAGAGAGAGACAGAGAGAGAGATAATGTGGTAATAGATAGAGTCAAGCGTGGGTGTTTGTGTGTGTGTGTATGTGTGTTTGTGAAGTATAAATCAGTGGCTCAGTGATTCCTGAGTGTCAGAAGTCCATCACTGCTGCAGCAATGGCCTGGACTTGGCTCCTTCTCTTTGTCTCTCTGATTTCCTCGCTCTCTTTCACTGGGAATGGTGAGATTAACCTCCTGTTATTATTTCTCAGGTATTTGTACATGGTTTGTAGCTCTACAATTACAGACTGTATCTGTTGCTCTGCATACTTTGTGAATACCTCGCACAGTTCTTCAGCGCTCAGGACCCCCACAGAGCTGGTTTGATTCGGGTGGTGGATCATTGTGGTGTAGGCGTGTCTCACAGAGTGGACAGTGGGTGGACACAGGGTTTAACCCTTTAAAGCCTGACACATGAAATAATAATACAATAAAACTAATGTAGTTCATTTTTAAATTTTGTATCATATAATTTTGAATGCATCATATTTAGGGATTTAACAATATATATTTTTTCTTAATTGGCCTTTCATTCAGTTCACTGCATCAGTTAAAATAGTTCTTCAGATGTCTTTACGATTTGTTTTTTTAATTTTCATTGATTTCAATTAAACAATGAATAGCAAGTGATTGTATCTGTTCTTCAGAACTTTTCGGGGAAATGTAACATTAAGCTGAGGGCAAACACTGCTCCATAGGTCCTTGACCTATGAGCATTCTCTGACCTCTTTACATTCCATATCCTCTAATAAAAACACCACGATCTGCACAGCCGTATTTCCACATTTAGAGTAACTACAGTTGTTTCTGTTACTGTCTGAACCTTGAGGTCTGAGATCATTAAACAAACCTCCCACACAGTCACCTGTATCATCATCATCATCATCATCTTCCTCTCACAAGTCTCACAACATTGGTGTCCACAATGGAGTGCCACATTTACACACAGAGGCTTTGGGAAAACTACAAATGCATTTTTGTTTCATAAAAATACTTTGTAAAATTGTCTAAATGTGTTTTGCTGCTGTAAAAACAGATTTTATTTTCTGAATATTTATTATATTTAACAAGCATGTGACAGGTAGACTACACTACATCTTATTCGATGGAACTAAAAAGCTTAGATTTACTACAAGTTACATCCCTCAGATCACACCTGGAGCTTCAGTTTAGTAAGGAGTGGCCTTGAAATTTCCTCTTGTGTTTCATGAGGATAACAACAATTTTGTATTGGTAATGCAAACACTTCCACTTCATTCACAGTTCAGTAGAGAACTCAGAACACTGCCCCAAACGGATGGAAGGGTGTTTCGGTTTTTCTCTTCATTAGATGACAAAAGAGCCACCTCCAAACATCATTTTGTTATATTTGACACATTTGGCTTTAAAGGGTTAAAAACTCCAGCAGCACTGCTGTGTCTGATCCACTCGCACCAGCACAACACACACTAACACACCACCACCACATCAGTGTCACTGCAGCGCTGAGAATGATCCACCACCACATCACACCTGTTCTGTGGGGGTCCGGAGCGCTGGAGAACATGGGGGAAAGGGTGGTAACAAAGTACGTAGAGCAACAGATGGATCACAGTCTGTAATTGTAGAACAGCTATAATATTTTGGCTGACAAAATATTGCTGACACAATTTTTAAATATTATACATTTTAATTTAATTTAATCAGCTTTACTACTGTTTTTACAGTAAAAAAAAATTATGTTTTAAATCAAAAATCCAAAATGTAATGAGTACACCCTAAAACCCTAAAAATGAAGTATATTTTTCAAGATTTAAAAATAATATATTTATTGTGGTCAGTTCTGCCTCGCCAGTTCTCCTCCAGTTCTCCAATTCTGCTATAGACTCAGATAACATTACTGTCCTTAGGTTTTTCCCCTGGTTGAGTGACTGTCGATTATCTATCTTGCTATAATCTCCCCCAATTTTTGAGCACTTTTCCAAGTTGAACTAGGGGTGAGATGTTTCACTCAGGATGAGTTTAAAATTAACTTGGTGTGTTTCATAAAGGACAAGATGCTTGTGCACAGAGTAATACACACTCACTCTTTAATTAGCGTTTAACTCACAGAGACCAAACCTATCACACTTCACACAATCAATCAATCCATCAACCATTATTTAACCTCCAAGTACAATAAGCTGACCGTTATGGAATATTTTTTCTATTTCTTATTTTGTACGATTAGTAGTGTATATTTCTGTTACACTCTGGGAATGGTAGACAGTCTTTTGAAAAACAAATCTCCAAGAAAAACCACTTTAATGAAAAATGCAAAAAAAATT